>NC_087147.1:5253653-5562692 GCF_030705265.1 Helicoverpa armigera | reverse complement strand
CTTATTTGTGACATGATGGGAGGAGAAAACATGTTTCACTGACCACGAATAAAATTTGGATTTCATCTTAATTCTAATCCCAATTTACATCAAATCCGTCGTCATCATATAAATAGTATTCTTTTTAGCTGTAACTACTTATACTATAACTACTTATACTATACTTAACACATAAACAATTTAAATAAAGGATAAAAAGTACAGGTATAAAAAATCAGATATCACAGAAAAATTATTCCACTTGCTTATTTGACAATTTGACTCAAATTGGTAGAATTATTTTTAAAAACCTATGATAATGGTGTATTATAATTTTTACGCAGGTGCCAGACAGAGGAGGTCGTCCCAATGAACAGCAAGCACCACCTCCTGAAATGCCTTCATGGCAACAGAGAAATGCTGTGAGTAACAATACGTATTTTATACTGCGGGTTCTATACCGTATCCATCTATTGTTCTTGCGATTAGAGATTAAATTGTATGGAGCTTATGTCAAAATTCTGATGGATAAGTTATAGAAATTCACCTTTAGAAAAGCATCCCATTATCTACTCAGCCGTTTCCTAACTACAGTGGGGTCATTTTCCAGTCTCACCGGATGCAACAGAGTACCAGTGTTTTGTGCTTATCCATTTTTGTAACTTCAGCTGTCATTTCTTCTATGTATTATGGAAAATTATCATGTTTCTTATAGCAATGAACTGTTTGTTTTTCATACATTTTTTGTTGTGAAATTCAAAGGTGTGTTGTTTTCTTCTTTCTATTTATCCATCGACAATTTCACCGACAATTTCAATTTGCCAGTACAGTTCTATTAATGAACATGGATTAAAGTTACTGTATGTTCACTTTATCTACCATTTGTGACGTTTTATGTATGTTCACAATAAATGTCCATTTAGGGCGGCGGTGGTGGCGGTCGAGGCGGGCGAGGAGGCGGCGGAGGTTACAATAACGCACAGCCTTCATACAACAACGCACAGGGAGGTCAAGGTCAAGGTCACGGTGGAGGTCAAGGTCATGGTCATGCCGGAGGGCAGGGCGGCGGCAGAGGAGGACGAGGAGGAAGGGGACGAGTTCAGGGAGGATATAGTCAGGGGGCTGGTGATCATGGCAGGTATGTTATTTTGTGTTGCTTTATCATTTGTCTGTCTAATTAATGTCAATTGTCTGGTTTGATTTTCGTGTTATGTTATAAATAAGATATTATTGAATATGTACAAATCAAACCCCCTAAGGTCATTTTATCTCGTCATACTAGTGGCAAAAGGCCAGAGTCAATATATCGTCTATTTGTACTTCCTACTAGAATTTTATTATAGTGTAATTTTTAGTATTTTACTATGCCATCCTATACATTGTTCATGCTCAATTTTCTTTTGTATCTTATTGCAGGCCTCAAAACAGAAATTATCAAACGTACGAGGTGCCTCCCGGCGGGTACAACAATCAAGGTCATTCTTACCAAGGTCAAGGTCAGGGTCAGGGTCACCAGAGTCACGACTATAACCAGCATGGAGGTTATAACCAGTATGCGCAGGGCGGGTACGATAGTATGGGCAGCTTTAATCAAGGATATCAAGGTAATTATTTTTATAAATGTAATGGTGACAATTTATTTTCGATTTGGATTTGATTTCTTTAAGTACATAAATAATTTGATTTGGTAAGTCGAAATGTATAATATACTGAAAAGTTAAATAGTTATTTGGGCTACTAGGCTGATAGTTATCAGCACCTTTTTAAAGGTCAATATTCATAATGTTATTTTTTTATCCGTTTTTAATCATTTTGTCGGGCGCTAATTATTGATCTAACAAGACTTTTAAAGGCAAAATTGTCCGGTTTCTGTCAGTTAGTTGCATATGTAAATGCAATATTTGTGGTCATAGACACTTAATAGTTAAACTGCTTAATTGGCTTTTTTATTGTATTGGAAAGAACACAAGTTTACTTCACACCTAAAAGAAACTGTTTTTCAAGATCGAAATTGTATTGTTTGAAATCTTAACTAACAATTCTCTTATTTTTCTAGGAGGCGGCGGCGGCGGCGGCGGTGGCTACAAGAAACCTTACCAAAACAACCAAGGTTACCATGGCAACCAGGGTTATCAGTCCAACCAGGGTTACCAGCCTAACCAGGGTTATTCCCGAGGTGGCTATCAAAACGAACACGACGACAGGGACCGACGCGGCCGCGGACAATACAGGGGGAGACGTTGACAAAACCACACATCCTGTATACTGTCAAACGTAACAATAAAATTAGTTAACATATATTGCTGCAATTTAGTCCAAATATTGTGACGTTTTTTGTATTGGTACTATTTTGAAGTTGAAAGGAAATGGCCTTTTGTTCTTGTTGTTGTTTTTTTTAATGAAAATGAATCGTAAATTCGCTATAGATGGTGACTGAAAAATTATGTTCCTAAAGTATGAAAAACTTCGCAATAAAATGTAGTATAAGAGTCTCAATACAAAAAACGTAACCTACACATATAATATATAATTAATATGATATTATTTTCTATGAAATTACGTTAAATATATCAAAAGGCGAGCGACCTATAGAATGATTTAGCAAATATATACACTATATAAATATATATAAATCAAATAAATAGAAATAGTAACAACAGGTTGTATATCATAGTGCGTTACATAATTATAATCTTAATATTCTAATATTGTAGAACTCCAATAGTTTGTACCGCTAAACAGGTGTTGCCTTATTACAAAAAGAGTTTTATTAAAAACGATATAAAGTTCAAAATACCAAAAAAGAACTGGCTCGTAGATTTAAAGTCCCACTACTTACCAGCCAGGTATAATAGGCTCCAAATAACTTTGCAACTCTAAAGTTAGCTATATCACACCTCACACAAACGCAGTAGTGTTTCGGATGGCACGTTAAACTGTAGGTCCCGGCTGTCATTGAACATCCTTGGCAGTTGGTAAGGGTAGTCAAAAGCCAGTAAGTCTGACACCAGTCTAACCAAAGAGTATCGGGTTGCCCGGGTAACTGGGTTGAGGAGGTCAGATAGGCAGTCGCTTCTTGTAAAGCACTGGTACTCAGCTGAATCCGGTTAGACTGGAAGCAGACCCCAACATTATTGGGAAAAAGGCTAGGAGGATGATCACAAGCGCAGTAGTGTTCTTGACTGTTGTAAAGTCAACAGTAGCCAATTACGGACAAGCTAAGTTACTTAATACAATGTCTACGTCAAAATGTGCAAGAAGTAATGCCTAACTTCAGAGTTGAAAAGTTATTTGGTGTGAACTACAAGACAAGTATTGCTGGTACTATAGGATTTTCAGCTTGACTCTGATACTTTTTCAAAAATTACTACCAGCTCTTCTTTTTGTAGCTTTATAAATACAAAAAAATTACTAACAGAATCTGTTGATTGGATTTTATTTTAATTTATTAATATGTGAATGGTCTGATTTATTATATTTCTAATATATCATATTTAATTTGTCAACAAATGTGAACTCCCGACTGTGGATGGATTTGCATTAGAAAAAACATGCAATATTAAATGTTATTTCATATATTTTTCTATGAGTTGCTCATTCGTATTGTTTTAACCCTATTATTACATAATTGCATGCATTACTTTTTACGGTAATAATTGTACTAGATTCATGTTTACAAAATTAAGAAGGAAAGATTGAGAATCGAAATGACGAAATCTAAATACCTATTATATACCATTATCAAGCTTCATAAATGTGTACTTTGATTAACGAGGCCTTTTAAAAATTATAGCAATATGTATTTAACATGGACAATTAATAATAAGCAAATAGTTATTATTTTATTTATTTATATTAATTAATTAATTAATATTAATACAATTTTCTGTATGTTATTCTTCTGATTTACAAGTTTTCTTAATGAATACATTATATAAATGATTGTTGTGGTTTCTTTTATTCATATTCACACGTGTATACTTCAAAATAAAGAAGAACGAATGGTGTATGTCCTAAATTCAATATTGGATATCGCTAAAACATGTTTTGGTATATTTGTCTTATATCCTACCCTCTATTATACACAAATCGCAGCGCCACCTGTCGACCTCAAGCGACAACATCAGTTCGAACAAAAAATTGGCCGCGCGGTGTAAAACAAAATATATCGTGAAATATAGACTACCAGTGCACAGTGATTCACTCTAAGGCCATAAATCGAAAAATGTCATTGGCTTATCCCCATTAGATCTACTTACTAAGTGATTAACAAGTTAAGAAGCTTCCAAAATCTCTAAATACCCGTGTCATAAGGTCAACGTATTGACCACTTTTGTGCATCGGAAGTTAGCGCATCTCGAGTCTAATTATCGCAACGTGTGAGTCATCAAAACTTAACACTTTGTTTTTGAGTGTCACTATTCCAAATCAAGTGTTTACGTATGGTGATAGTATGGAGGTCCAAGACCAAGGTATGTACTTCTATTATCAACTACATTTTTTTTAATGCGTTTAATATTTTATTTTATTTTTGTATTGAAGGTAGCGTTTTTGTAGATTTTGATTTCATTTGGACCTATAACTTTTTGCTGCTCAGTGCTGCACTTGAGGCAAATGTTTTTCGAATAAAGAGGATGTTCTTATAAAACCATACAAGTTTCATCTGCATCTTTCTGCCCCTTCTTGGGTTAAAGGAGTGTCAAAGTATGCATATCCATAGTATTGAACGACTTTATATTTTAGGTAAAGCTTTCAAATGTTCTGTTTCGAGGACGACTATTTTTGACATTTGGCACTCTAAAGAGGGTAGTCCAAATGAAAAATGCAACATGTCCTGAATACTTTGACCGAAACATCGTGCCTTTCGGATGACATCATAAATATCAAACTAGAGACTTTAAGTAATAAAATTATGAATGTATGTAAACGAATTTCTCATTATTGGGCAAAATCAAATCGTAGTAGGTCTAAGTTTATAGAGAAATATTCAGATTGTCTGAATGTAGTTGAAAATATTGATGTAGAGCGAATTGAGTTACATGTATCTCAGAAGTCTGACAAAGTTGAACCATCAACTTCTTCATTCAGATCCCTTCCCAACAGGTTTACGAAAGTTACTTGTCAAAAAAAACTTTTTTACAAAAAAATTAAACCGACTTCCAAAAACACTAAAAAGTAAAAAAAAAAAAACGAATTTTAGGTGCATCGGCCTAGAAGTCGGTGTCTAATGGATGTTACTAAGTTAATTTGCCACCGACTTCTAGGCCGATGCACCTAAAATCGTTTTACTTTTAGTGTTTTTGGAAGTCGGTTTAATTTTTTTGAAAAAAAGTTTTTTATTTACAACTTTTCAGTGATACGAATAGTTGTCACTATCCATATATGTGGAAAGTTCTCATCAATACAAAGAATATAAGCCCAAAAACGAGGTATTTTACATATTCAGTTGTCGAATTCCCTCGACCTTCTCTGGTCTCCATCATCAGGTCAGCTCCAAACCTGCACTGTTGCAAAGGTCTCGTCAATACAAATAATATAAGCCCAAACACGAGGTAGTTTACATATTCAGTTGTCGAGTTCCCTCGACCCTCTCTGGTCTCCATCATCAGGTCAGCTTCAAACCTTCACCGTTGAATAGTGCTTTCAGGCATGCACCTGAATGTCAAGTTTTTACCCTAAGTATGCCTACAACTTTCGAAGGTTGCCCTCGATTTCTCAGGGTTTCCATCATCAGATCCTGACCTGATGACGATGGGACCAAATGACAAGCATACCCTTTCAAATAAAAAAAGAATTTTTGAAATCGGTCCAGGCGTCTTTGAGAAATCGAGAAACAAACATAAAAAAAAAAAAAAAATACAGCCGAATTGAGAACCTCCTCCTTTTTTTGAAGTCGGTTGAAAACAAAAGGTGTGCTATCAAAATATGTTCTAGATTTGTTATCTGTTTGTAGTAAATACTTTTGAGCTTGAATGTATTCTGGTATATTTTGTGTTTTGTGTGTATTTGCAAAAAATGTTGTTCATGTATTTTTGCTGTTTTATTGTATTCTTTTATGGTTGTTTTTAATATAAATAACCATTATTTATAAAGATTTTTCATTAAAAGTCGCAGTACATGTTTTAGGTTTATCGTCTAAAACAAAATTACTACGAGACATTTTTACACCTAAATAGAATTATATTTTTTTTAAATGAATGTGGTTATGTTATAATTTTACACTTTTCTTAACATATTTCAACGTGTAAAATAAATTAATTAAAAGTATTTGTGAGTTTCGTATTTATGGCCGCCTTTGAATGGAACGTGAATCACTGTGCAGTGATATAGTATGGTGATCCTCTGGTTCCCGGGCGCGGGTGGACGCAAAACTCAATCGATCACCAAGAACTTAACATACCCATAAATAATTGAGGTTCACACTAAGTTTACTGAATAGGTAGGTACCAATGTTTTTATATGGAGCGACTGCCTATTTGACCTCTACAATCCGTTACCCGGGTATCCTAATACCCCTTGGTTAAAAGGTTGCCAGACTTTCTGGCTTCTGACTACCCGTAACGACCGCTAAAGATTGACACATAACAGCCAGGACTGCTTTCTGTTCTTATTTACTGAACAATAATTATTTTAATCCACTCTATTTTTTAGGCGTCTTGACGGCAGTATAGTATGGTAAACAATATGAAAAAAATAACGGGATGCTTAAAATTGCCTCGGAATTTCCCCAATAAAGTCGACAAATAAAACAAAAAAAATACACATCCACTAACAACTTTATTTCATTAATAAAAAAGTATTTACAACTTTACATAATACATAATTAAGTTACTACACATTTGACGTGCCATGCAAAATGCGTCCTAATATCCGTAGATTTAGAGTATAATTTACAAGTCTTCTGTACTCCATTTGTATGCTTCTTCTTCTTGAGCCTTGCGTTTGCTTTGTTGTTCGAAGTATTTCTTCTCGTAACCGTTAGAGCGGTCCACTCCGTCCCAGCGGTAGCCGGGACGAATGTTGAACCGGTTCGGCGGGAAATTACCTTTGTACATTGGTTTTTCTGTGGACAAAATTAAATTATTATTAGTCTACAAGGGCTTAATGAGGAAACTATGCATAGGCTGAATACAGTAAATAACATTAGTGAAAATAGTTTAAAGAAAACATTGCATCACACTAATGTCTCGAAAGCGAAAGTTTGTGAGCGTGTTTTGTTTGTCAGTTCTTCAGGCGCAAACAGCTTGACTAATTTTGGTATGCAGAAAGTTAGTATTCTGAATTAACACATAGGGTACTTTTGATCTAGGTGCGAGAAGTGTGTAGTTCTTTCGAGACGCGAGTGAAACCGAGAGCGGAAGATAGTATTTATTTAGACTTTTACTAAAAGATATCTGAAATATCAAGTTTTTATTTTTGACTAACCTGGCCCCAACTCTCCCCGTTCCCTTTTCCTGTCCCTCATATACTTGAGCATGGGGTCCCCGTCCCTCTCCACTTGTTTCAGATTATGTTCCAAGTCCTGATCATCCCTGAGTCGGGCGAGAGGTTTAGACGACTCGTGCATAAACTCTTGCACGCGAGCCTCTTGGTCTTCTAGTTGTTTTATACTGAAAATAATGAGTAAATAGTAATTTATACTTTGTTCAGATTAAGAACGCGATTCTGCCATATATTAAAGTTAGACTAGGGTGTTCTAAAAATATCTAGATAGATAGATATATTATTCTTTATAAGGTACACAAATTTTACATTTTTGATCTTAATCTAGTTAAAGTAGGTGACATAATGGGCGGTCTTATCGCTAAGAGAGATCTCTTCAAAACAACCTTAAGATGGATTGAGAGAAGAAGGAATCTAGTGTCAAAGATTACTTATTTTATTTATATCCCATGTTTAAAAATCGTTTGTTACGGACCAAAAATAAGTCAAAAACTCGACATTCCATGATGCACGAAAAATATCATGATTTTTTTTAATGAGTAGACCCATACACTCACCCTTTAGTCCATTTCTTGTATTTCTCATCTAATTCTTTCTGTCGCTCCGCTTTCTCTTTTTGCTTTTGCCTTTCCTCTGATGTCTCTCGTTTGCCTGTAATGTAATAAAAATAATTCAGAAGAGAATAACATTTGAACATGCAAACCAAGTAACTGTAGTGACAATTACTCATTTTTTTATTGTAAATCGACTGATAAAATTTTTTTAATCGGCTTTCAGTAAAAAACAATAGACATAAAACCACTCATTCCTCATGGGAGTTTCGCGAAAAACCCAATGATAAAGATGTTAGAATAAATAATTTTAACACTTACTTTTTCTTGAAACAACTTGAGCATTCCTCCCAGAGACTTCGTCAGTCATTTTACTAAATACTTCTTCCTCCCTTTTCCTAAAGCTTTCATTCTCTTGCCTCAATTGCTTAGCATCTTGCAAACCAGCCATTTTGCCTTCCAAAGTCTTAGCCATTTTCTTATTAGAGGGGGGAGGACTATCATTTCTCCTTTTATCTCTTTCTGCAGCACTCCTGTCTTTCTCTTTTCTAGGAGGAGATTGATCCGAATCACTGTTATATTTTCTCTTATTATTTTCATGAGGTTTTCTATTCTTTCTCGATGGTGATGGAGATTTTTGTCTCTTATTTTTCCTCGGTGGAGACAGATCCGAATCCGAGGAATGTCTCTGTTTTCTATACTTGTCTGACTTAGAACTACTTTGTTTGTCATATCTGTCCTTATGACTTGAACGTTGGGGAGAAACTCGTCCAGATTTTTTTGATGGAGACAAGAATTCTGGTGATCTATTCTTCTTGGAATCTTTACCTCTCCGTGGTGGTGAGGCATCAGAATCATAATCTTTTCTAGATTTCCTTGGCGGTGTATCATGTTTTTTCTTCGACTTCCTAGGTGGAGATTGATCTGAATCGTAGTTCTTTTTGGACTTCCTCTGCGGTGAGGCATCTGAGTCTCTTCTCGCTTTTCTAGCAGTTGACGACTCAGTCCTTTTGGGAGAATGATCGACTTTTGAAGACTGTGATCGGTCTTCTGGGCTGAAATCTCCCCATCGGCTGGGCTTACGAACCCTCTCTTTAGGTTTTTCAGACCTAGAAGGGGATGATTTCGCGTCATTTTTGCGACTTTTTGGTGATCTATCGTCATTTCTTCGCTTAGGAGACTTACTTCTTCTTTTAGGGGATCTGTCTCGACTTTTTCTTTTGGGAGACTTGTCACTCCTTTTGGGAGAGTCACCTCTTCTTTTGGGTGATCTATCATGCCTACCATTCGGAGATCTATTTCTTTTGGGTGATTTGTCATTCCTTTTAGGAGATCTGTCATCATCTCTCCTTTTAGGAGACTTTCCATCTCTTTTCCTAGGGGGACTAAAGTCACTATCGCTATCATGTTTCTTGGAAGGTTTTGAAGCTTTGCTCTTTGAGTCTCGATCCTGTTTCCTTGGCGGTGAGAGATCAGAATCATTTTTCTTCTCATCTTCTGAATCACTGTACATTTTACCAAATATCAGTTCATTTTCTTTCTCTGCCTGTTTTATGTTACTCTTTATCTCCTCAACTTCTAGTTTACTGTTGAAGCCATCGTCCTGTGAATACAATTTTAGTTATTTCTACTGCACAGGACTTAATTCAGTTTCCTGGAAGTGATATGAGAATTTTAATAAAGAGAAATGATGAGAATTAAAAAATATGTGAAGATATAAAAAAAAATTATTTTGGAGGTTTCAAGAAGTTCAGGGGCCCGATTCTCCTAATTTTACTTAAGCGACCTTCGATTGACGTTCGACTCGATTCGACTGAGATCCAATCCCGACTCGATTACTATTGAAGCGTATGTCGCATTCCGCTATTTTTTCTTTGAAATAAACGTTTTTATCCTTTTCTGTCATTCAATAATGAATCATTTTGTCTGCAAATGATTTACGATTGCAAAATGATTGTACAGACTACCGTATAGACCAAAATCATCAAAATAGCAGACCAATCGCACACCAATCAAATGTCAATCGAATACGATTGGTCTTTTATTAGTAGCAGAATGCCCGATATGGTTAAAACTGCTATTACGATCATATTGCGATTCGATTTCTATTCGATTTTGACATTATTAACTTAGGAGAATCGGGGCCCTGTTTTAAACTAGTATAGAAAAACTTACAAAACAAACAAACCTCATTATTAAAAGTTGCAATGTCTACTAAATCCTTAAAAATAGATCAATAGTATCAGTAAAAAATATTTGCTAGGCAGAAAATCACATTTTATGCTTTTCTGAGGCTGAGTTTTATTTAAAACCTAAAAACAAACAACTCACCTGACTAATAACCTTCCATTTGGAGCTGGAGCTGAACTGCTCCGCTTTCTTCACCTCCTCAGGTCTGTCATCAATGATACCGGCTATCTGAGGGGCGTCCTCACCCTGATCAAACACGTCCAGCTCATCTCCATCTAACGTGCGGAGCTTTGATAGGTCTATATCATCGTCTATTATTTGTAATCTGAAATATTGTAAGATTATATATGTTGCCGGCCGAACCCGATTTTAGGACAAACCAGTTTTGCCTAGGCTCAACTAGTTCTTCCTATACGCGTTAGGATTAACTAGTATAGCCTAGTCCAAACTAATTTGTCCTAAGCCCGATAGGACGGACCAGTTTAGGCTAGGCAAAACTAGTTGATCCTAATATCAATACGCACACTCTAGGATAAACTGGTATGGCCTAGTCTAAACAATAAACAAATGTAGCGAGGTCGGAAAGTAACTGAACAAACAGGTTTTGTGAGATGCAGCTGCAACAAGAACTGTTCCACAAACAGATGCCAGTGCAAGAAGGCAATGATACTCTGCAATTCTAAGTGCTACCAAAGCAAACCGTTTAAAAATAAATAACAATTTTAATAATTAACAAAATACTCGTACCTATGATTATTGCTTCTTAAAAAAAACAGTATTATTTGTTATAGTGTGATTGTTTGTATTACCAATTATTATCCATAACCTTTAACGACAACAATTTTAATTTGAGATTTGATTATTGCTTCTATTAAAAAAAAAATACTTACCTATTATTTGTTAGTTAGCTACATATATGTAGTATGATTGTTCGTATTATCAATTTATCCATAACGACGAATCATTATACATAGTTTAATAAAGATGATTATTTTTCTAAACACGTTTATCCTAGAGTGTGCGTACTTATATCAGGATCAACTAGTTTTGCCTAGCCTAAACTGGTCCGTCCTATCGGGCTTAGGACAAATTAGTTTGGACTAGGCTATACTAGTTAATCCTAACGCGTATAGGACGAACTAGTTGAGCCTAGGCAAAACTGGTTTATCCTAAAATCGGGTTCGGCCGGTAACATATATATAGATAGCTACTATATGAGTATTTAAATATTTTGGATATTTTATGAACTTAGGACTCTTAGGACCCTGACCCAATTTATTTATTTATACAACAACACCATCATTACTGGTTTCCCTAATTCAATAGTGTATTATAATACTTTCATTGGCAAACTACATACATTGTGATTTTTATGAATTAATTCAGAGAACAAGTAAAAGTATCCATTTTATCCGCTGCCTTGTTGAGTACACGCAATGTACATGTTAAAGGAAAGTCTAAATACATGAAAGTGGCAAGAAGTAGGCAGAGACGGAAAGAATTGGAAGAGGTCTATTTCTGAAACCGGACAACAAAGGGCAGTGATGTACCTATGTAAATATGAATTAGTGCTGCACCTAATTTCTCTCTGATTGTGTTGGATATCATCCCATTGGACTATGAGAGTGAGGGAATAAAGAGTGTAATTGTGTCTGTGCAAATGCTTGTACACTATAATTATGTCCTGTGCAGCTGGCTGATTTCCTTAGTGAAAATAGCCTTAGTGGCTGACAATCGGTAAGGACACTATTATTGTACAAGCAACCTATCCCAGCTTTGCGTGGATATAAATATTACAACTTAATCATTGTCATGAATTCCACTTTCTATTGGTGAAATGCCTGAATCATTTAGTTAGTTGCTTTTGAGATTACCATGAAAATGCACATAGGATACATTAAAAAAAGGATTTCATTATTTTGAAATGCAGTTTTTTTTTCTTCTTTTTCTTATCAGTTTATTGTTTTCTTGGAATGTGTGTAACTATCTGATCAAAATAGCATCCGGTACCCTGATAATATTACCACTATATGATTTGGAAACAGAATGGTGAATTAAGTTTTTACTATGATGTCCTAGCATTGGACCTCTGAATAAACATGATAAACTAAAATTAGAAACTACAATTTACTTCAAAACTTTCTCCACATTTAACATTATGTTATAACCTGACCATTATATATGAGGAATTAAGAATATAATTGGAAATCATTAAAATGAATACTGTGTTGTACTTCATAAGTATGAAGCTGTATTATCATAGCTGTATATTCATATGTATTTGTGGTTTTGGGGCGTTTTAATACTTTCAAATTGTATATTATTATTTATCATATAAATGGAGGGAAACACAGTTATAACTATATACTGAAAAATTGTCAATAAATAAATAATCATTTTAAGATGTTATGCTCAAAATTGCTACTGTTCCTACTTCTTACGGGAAATTATTATTTAAAAAACGTATTGTTTAACATATAGTCCAAATTCATCAAGTAAAATAAGTCGGACATACCCAGTGCCTTTAATAGCCTTTTTCTTCTTCTTTTTCTTGTCTCCCGATGGACCGCCAAGATATTTTTGCAAATACGCTTTCTGATTTATACTGGTAGACATTTTATTCAGTAAGTTTCAGTGATTTTATATTATTTTGATACCATTGAAATATTCTAAGTAATATCAAACACACCTTATGACATTACTTGTAGATTTTATCCTGCTTGGTTGGGCTTGTTAGGTTCTTAAGCATTAGTAAGTATTGGTTATCTCTTTCTACTATGATGAAAGTGAAAGAGATAACATATGCCATGCTTAAAGTTCTATATTTTTCGTTACCCTTTGACATTTATGGATGATAGTGATGCCACATGTTGTATTTTTGGTAAATTACGGTTTTTTTGGTAGGTACGTACTTGTTTAGGAGATTTATGGCCAGTTTCACCGGTTACTGATAAAGTTTTTCAGTTTGCTGCATGTTTTCAGATTGACTCAAATACCCTGCTCACAAATATTTACTTGCCCTCGGGGTATTAATTTGTTGTAGGTGTGCTACACAAAGAGTTTTATACAATGAATAGTGTTTTAAACTCTTCATCATTGTTCTTATTATCCTAATCGGTCCCAAAAAATATACTTGTGATCATGATCACATATCGAGACTATAACAGTTGGGTGGCGTAATTTTAAGGATTGCAATGAAATACATTATTGTGCTGCAGCTATGCTCTTTAATAATACATTGATTAATTACTTATTTAACATATAATCGAGTTTCCATAATCATTGCCGGTGTCTTGTTATATTTGTTGAGATGTGTGATCGTTTCATTTCTTCAGATCATAGTAATTGTCGCGGTATCGTGCTTGCCTCTGAAAAAAATCATTGTTTAAGGATTAACGCCTAGTTAACTTAGTAAAAAAAAAACTAGGTCCTTTTCTCCTAAAAAGGATTATAACTTTTAACCGAAGAACATACCTAGGTGCACTAAAAAGAAGCAAATATCATTTTATAGTTGCATGATAACTGTTTTTGTGTAAATGTGCCATAGTATGTCTGGTTAGCGTTTCAGGTCTTTTTATTGGATAGTCCTTAGAATTTCCTTTATACCAAACTAAAAAATAATAATTTAATAATAATAAAAGTTTATTGATCCACAGTTACATTAATAAATCACTTTTTAAGGTAAATTAATACAAGTGTTCCATGTAACTTCTCTATGGGAGGCATTTTTATAGATTCTGTGGTCCCCAATCTAGGCGCTGCCTGTATCTTGGGGACCTGGAACCATAGACAAAGGAAAACTTGATCTGTATTACCATGAACTACTCAGAAATGTGTAGAAATAGTTAGTAAGTATTTATATTATTTGAACTTACATAATCATTATTAGACGACGAGCCCCTAAGACGCCTGTCATTCTGCAAAAGAAAAAAAAGTTTGTATTATATTAAATACCGTTAAAAAGTCAATGGGCAAAGGTTTTATACAAACGTTACGGCTGTCAAAGTATTCAGGGTAAAAATAATAATGAATTGAAACTTACATATCGCCTGTCGTTATCCCTTCTGTCGTCATATCTTCTGTCTCTTCTGTCGTCATCCCTCCGGTCACTGAGTCTTCTGTCATTGCGACTTCTGTTACCATCCCTCCTGTCGTCATATCTTCTGTCATTATCCCTTCTGTCATTATCCCTTCTGTCATTATTTCTGTCTGCTGTCTCCTTCCTTCATTATCGACCTTTGTCGATCTGTTGTCATTCCTCGTTGTTCTTCGCCATTTCTGTTGTTGTTCGATATTCTTTGTTGCCTTGTTATTTCCGATTCCTCATTATCCTTTGATATTATTCTTATTTTTATTTCTGATTGTTCTCTGTCATTCTTCTGTCATTATCCTCCATTGTCCTCATATCTTCCGATTTCTGTATCTTCCGAGTCTCTCCTCGTTATCTTCCGTTATCTCTCTTCTGTCATTATTCTTGATTATCCCGATATCTTCTGTCATTATCTATTCTCTTGTTATTTCCTTTGTTATTTTTTATTCGATCCATTATCTCTTCTCTTGTTATCCTTCCTGTCATTCCGTTATCCCTGTCCATTCATTATTTTATGTTATCTTCTCGACATTCTCTATTGTCATCCCTCCTGATTATCTTTTTATGTAGTCATTCCTTCTGTCATTATCATTAATGCCGTCATATCTTCTGTCATTATCACTACTGCCGTCATCCCTTCGGTTATTATTGTATCTGTCGTCAGATCTCCTATTGTCATCTAGTCTGTCATCATCATTTCTATCATCATCGTTTCTATTATCATCGTTTCTATCATCGTCATTTCTATCATCATCATTTCTGTTACCATCATTCCTGTCATCATCATTTCTATCATCATCATTCCTATCATCATTGTTGTCTCGCCTGTAGTTGTTATTATATAGGTCATCAGCTAGATTGTCATCATCTAGGCTGTTAAGACCAGCTTGTTCTAGCAAATTGTATGGGCTGTAACTTCGTCTAGAATTTAATCCATATCGGTTTCCATAATATCCCGCCAATCGGTCGTACGCTCTGTAAGAAAACACTTCATTATAGTCTGGTCTAATAAATTCCTTATTATAATAATCTTTTTCATACTTAGTTTTATCATTTCTGTTTTTTTTTTTTTTATCACCTTACTACCATAACGGTGATAATTATATGGCTTGCCGTATTTTAAATTAATTATTATAGCCTGCCATATAAAGGTCATTTCGATTATAGTCTAACCTATTTGTATTTGGGTTATTGTTGTACCTATTGCTGTTTTCGCGTTTATTCCTCGCGCTCCTATAATATCTGCTTCGTGCGTAAGCTTCGTATCTGCTTAATGCACCGTTGTCATTGTCCCGTCGGTCATAGGCATCGTTGTCACGTCTATCGCCTTCTTGGTATGATGATCCACATTTTCGGCATCTAAGGTTGGTTGGTGAGCCGTATCTATCATCATCATTCCTGTCATTATCGTACCTGTCATTCCTGTCGTTATTATTTCTATCATTCAGGAGGCCACCGTATCTATTATAGTTAATTCTGCTTCTAGCGTAGTAATTTCTGTTGTTATCGTATCTGTTGGCGTATCGATTCGACGGGTTGTTGTAAGCATTGTATGACCCCAAGTCAAGTCGGTCGGCACCGTCTCTCCGATCGGCGACTGGTCTGTTGTCGTTCCCGTATCGCCTCTGTGGAAATTTAAAAAAAGAGTGAAAAATTGTATTACATTAAGGATAGTGTGTTTCATGTTTGTTTTCGCGTTATTTCACGCACTCCTCAAAGAAAGTCAGCAAACGCAGCCATCGGCTTCGGACGATTGACGTGACCGTGACGCAGGATTGTGTGAAAGAATTAACGCGACTCATTGTACATGAAGGGTTCCAGATAAAACAGTTGGTATTATTCGGTAAGAGTCTGACACTCTTTAAATAGAAAAGGTGTGTTTTAATGTGACTTATATTTTGAAGGTCTTAAATATTAATGTCAGTTCTCCCATCCCCTCCCTCATCCCCAATAAAGTCTTTTAATACATATAGCTATAGTCTCGGTAACACAGAATGTAAAAGGGTGAATTATTTATCGATTTAACGGTGTAGTGACAAAGGAGGAGGACTCAGATTACCTCTTTTCCTGTTCGGCACATGCTTGGTTCTTTGCCAGGCACATCTCGCGCGGGTACCTTTTAGTAAAACCGGGTGTCATACAATTTTTCTCTGACTTGTCAGAGAAAATGTAAAGAAAATGTGTAGTGATTTTGAGGGGTTTCAGTAAACATTTAAGCATTGTTATTTATAAGTACCCTGTTTTAGTTGGTCTAACAGTGTAGGTATCAAAATTCAGAAACAAGAGAATTTTGATAAACTTGTGTGGCTAGAAGTAAGTAGCTATGAGAGCACCTGTAACAACTTATGTAAAAATTTGCCGATGCTGTTCTACAATTAATGTAAAAATTATAAAGAGAATGTAAATACCAAGTCATCGTTGTCGTCATCATCGTCATCATCATCCCGATCTCGTGACTGTAAAAGAGTATTTTCATCATCAATTTTCAGTTCACCTATTCGTAAAACTATTTTATTTTTCTTAGGGGGAAAATCCTTATGGACTATCCTCTACCTGGGATCTGTGGTCATCCCGGCCTCTTAACGGCTTAAAACCCACCTGGTGTTGCCTCCAGGTACCTAAGGTTGAGGACACAGGTATCGCTGAGGCATTCTCCCCGTACCCACGACTCGTATTGGCCTGCCAAATGCTCGAAGGCAGATTCCGTCACCCTCTGTGGCCGTCACCCAGCGGCCACAGTAACTTAACCAGAGAGACACGCGCAGTACTACGCCGCTATTTCGAGGCCTATTTCTGGTCGGACGACTGACTCCTCTAGTCTGTCACCCGCATGCGGCGCCCTATGGTGAGCGAAGAAAAACCACCACATCTTCGTAACGGGGAAAGGAGACAGCTTCTCACTACCCCCTTTGCGAACTTAACGTTCTTGCAAAAAGAGCCGTGGATATTACGAACCTATTTGCTGCTGACCATGCAAGGCCCATCGGCCCGCATTTCTTTTTCTAAGTTTTGGATATTTGAATTTATAATATGTATTAATCAATCGATATTCCTTTATATGAGCTAGTGTTTGTTTAGGCTATAAGAGTGAAGGAATAGTGAGTGTACTTGTGTCTGCGCAAATGCTTGTGCACGATAATATGTCCTGCGCAGTTGGCTAATCTCCTTTTATGAGAACAGCCGCCGTAGCTGACAATCGGCTGGGAGGACATCATTTGTTTGGATAATGCCTAGTTTGTAAAGAGATAAGCTAAAATAAAAGTAAAATTATTGAAACTTACAAGGTCTAATCGATCTGCCGCTGGCTTATGTAAGAAAAAGAAAAGTAATATTAAAAACCTATGGCTCACAAATAAATGTTTTGATTGATTGATTGATTGAAAAACAAGTGAAAATATATATAACTGTAGAAATAAATCTAAAATACTCAGGGCCCATTTTCCATCATACATTAATAGTCACTTCTATATAGGAAAGTATGGCGATTCTGTATTATTTTCTATATAAACGCTGTCGAAAGTGTGAAACATATTTTTCAGATTAATGTAATGGTGATTGCAAAATTGGCCCTCAGTTAAACTTCACTTTGGTTTTTCCAAGAGTGACACAGTTTTCCTCTAAAAAATTAAGTATTTGATAGACCCAGGGGTTAAAATTAGTATTCAAATATTAATTAGTTTAGGTACGTACCTTGTAATCCGCACTTTGCTGAAACAAGATAGCAAGAACAAATTATTATACATATTTAATTTAAGCAGTACCCCACGTGAAAGTACCCCGTATTATTTTTAACTTTTTAAATATAAACTTTGCGATGGAAACCAGCTTTGAAATAAAAAAAGCCGATCAAATCGGTTCATCCATGAGAGCTACGAAATCACAGACACAGAACAGTCAAACTATATACTATTTTAGTTAAAATTGCGCGAAATATAGGAAGTTTTAAACTTACCGAGGCAGGGGCAGCGATCGCGACCGTTAGGCAGAGAGCAAAGAGTACTATCCACCTCATCTTTGGCAGACCACAGAGAACGCTGTACAACCAACCTCCTTCCTTCCTATTTATAAAAAACCGGAAAGTACCGTAAATAATCGGTTTTAATTATAACATATTTCTCATTAAAAAAGTGTGAAATCTTAACGAGATTGTGAACTGTTCAGATACTTTGTCATTAATAATTCAATTATACCGTTAGGATTTTAATTATAATATTTTTACTTTTACCAATGCCTAATTCGATTAATGAATTATAAAGTACATACTTGATAGTAAAATTGTCAGCAATTTCATGCGTGACCCGAGCGCACGTGTTTAAGCTTGTGCTTACCACCTATTTCCATGAATTTCATCTGAATCGGTTCAGTCATTTTAGCGTGAATGCCTAGGTAAAAGATAGACACACAAAGAAACTCGCTTTTTCATCTTTTTTATTAGAAACTAAGAATGTATCTACCTAAACAATGATTTGATATTTCGTTAGAGCGAGTAAGCCAGAAGAATCATTCGTGTTCGTCACATTGCTACACACAGATGGAATATCGCCTTTATGTTTTCAATTTTCATTATTGGTAGCCTTAGAGATAGTAGGAACAAGAATATTAAAAGCAGCCACCCATCTACTTCTAGGCCGCACCAAGTGTCGCTTAACCAGACAACACGAAAACTATCTCAAGAAGCAATTCTGTTGAAAGCTCGACTGAAGTTAGTTGAAATGAGAAAATGTTGTAAAAGATTAACTAAACGAACGAATACTGTTAAGTTTTATAAATGAACCGTTATTTGTTTCAGTTACAGAGAAAAATAGACTGCAAGTTCTAGAGTGCACTACTCAAAAGGTAAGGACTGAAACCTACTACTTAAGCTTAGTTTTTGTCTTAGGAATTTTAATTTAAGAGTATTATTGAGAGGTAGTTTACTTTATTCCTATCAACTTAAAAAAATAAAGACATTGTATATATACGACATTAGTAAATAATACGATATCAAAGTATGATTTTAAATAATATGTTTAGTCAAAGAAACAAAAATGGCCCTAAAATAGAACCTAGTGGCACGCCCAAACGATCGGGCAGATTTGAAATTTTGACACCATTGACGTCTATACAGAGTTCCAAATAGTTCCCGCGGCCCTGGAACTTAAAGGGCTTAAGAAGGAACATGGTGGGTTTTAGTCAGTCTGACACTCCCTTACGCTGCATCCACAGCGTGATGCATCCTCTGCATACATATAGATTTTAGCTATGTTATTTTTTTTACTGTTAATCTATATTTAGCAGATTGTTTAATTATTAGGTATAGATTTCGGGCATGGTGGATATTTGGACATACATATATTTTTGTTAAATCTCCTTTTATTTTATTTACCGTTAGATTATAATATCTTATCCTCATATCGAATTAAGAATATAATTGGAAAAGTTTTAAATTAATACTGTGTTCAATTTTATACTATGAAGCTTGTATTAATTTTAAATGCTTATTAGCATTATGGATAATTAAGTATTAAATACTTTATAATAAAATTAATGGAGGGAAATGTTTTTTTGATGAATGTAAAGAATGATTACATTAGAGGAAGTCTGACTGTAGCACCAGTTACGGAAAAGAGGAGAGGTAAGAGGTTTTTGGTATGGCCACGCAACGAGGAGTGATGATACATGCAACAAAGTGCATGCTATATGAATGTAGGTGGATGGAGAGTGAGAGGAAGACCTAAGAAAAGGTGGATGGATTGCCTGAAAGAAGAGTATCTACCAGTATGACGAGTGACAGCGAGGAATGGAAGCGTAAGACATTGCGCCGTCCCTGAATAAAATTGGGAACAGGGCAGGAGGAAGAAGAAGAAGCAATGGACGGAAAAGTAGACATTTTTGCTGTTACTTTTGTCTGATGCCAATTTTATTATTAAAACAAATTGTTGTTTTCGTTTCGAGTTTAGTCCAAATCAAGAAATTCTGAGTTGGTTGATAAAATTCATTTAGTTCCTAAAATATGTGTGGTCTGACCGTTTTTTGGTGTAGTTGACAGTCTTTTCGGTCAGTACGAAGAATGCTGGAAAACTACGGTTGTTTGAATCCTGGAAGTCTGAAGAACTCATGGGATGCCTTAAGTTTATTCTGTGATCTTTCCAAGGCATTTGATTGCGTGGATCACAATACACTTATTTGCAAACTAAACCATTACGGAATTCATGATAAGGCTCTCAAACTTGTCTTATTCTATTTGTCAGACAGACAGACATAAACCAACATAAACGGATCAACATCTTCAGGTTCATTAGTTGAACTGGGCGTGCCTCAGGGTACAATACTGGGTCCCTTTTTGTTTCTTGCACATTTAAGTGATCACCCGTAGATGATGTTTGACATGGCAGATGTAGGTAATTCTATTTGGAGATGACATGATGATGGTTTGTTTAATTTATTAACTTTGTAAAATCAGTTTACAATTACATCATATTTTTGTCATAACTTCCTCGTTTAACTTGCATTGTATATTTTTTTAGGAGTTAACCTATATATTTTTTTTTCATTTATTTGAAAAGAGTAGATTTCTATGGAGTTTCTTGTAAGTTCTTCTCTATAAATCGTTTCTTAAGCACCTGTAATAGGTCTATAATAAATGAAAACCTTTAACTTTTATTTGTTTTGGATATTTTTATTATTAGAAAGCTGGTTGTATTTTTTGTGAGTTTGAAGGGAAGCTGAAAGCTTGTCATTATCTACAATATTTATATTACAGCCAGGTAGGACATGATTTCAACTAACTTCAAATGCCTACTCAATAATTCAAATGCCTATCAAAACTCGGGCCATTACCTAGTTTGTATTGGGTGCGTATAGCTATCATAAGTTTTATAGTGCTTTCAATGGTGTTCCGTAATAACGGCCAATGTCATTTTATCCGAATCTTCAATCAGGACTTACTCACATAGAGCGAGGGAGTCTGCATTGTATTATATGGCAGTTGGGTAATGTATTTTTGAAACTTAATAAAATAGGAAAGCAATGAAACGCAATATTATGCTGCAGCTATGCCCTTTAATAACACATTAATTTAATAACACATTAATTTATCATCTAGTTTCCACAATCGTTGCCAAAGTCAGTTTACATGTATTTATTCTGATCATAGTGTCCGGGCAGAGCGTAGTGGTTTCTGGAAAATAAAATCATTGTTAAAGCTCGTACCAGTTATTTGGATCGAAGAGACAGGCTAAGAATGTGAAAACTTCAGAGTAATTTGGTTTGAAATGGTCTGAACTCGTCGAAAGTGTTCGATCCGCCTCACTGTTTAAACAATCAAAAGGCACAAATGTTACAGATGCAATTGCTGCCAACCTATTTATTTGTGGCAGAAAGAAACTTACATATTTCCCGCTTTTATTCTTTCTGTCGTCATCTCTCCTGTCGTCATCCCTTCTGTCGTCATCCCTTTTGTCATCAAACGTCTTGTCGTCGTATCCTTTGTCGTCATCTCTTCTGTCGTCATCCCTTCTGACATCACCTCTTCGGTCATTATCTCTTCGGTCATCATATCTTCTGTCATTATCCCCCCTGTCATCATCCCTCCTGTCGTCATCCCTTCTATCGTCATCCCTCCTGTCGTCATCGCTTCTGACATCACCTCTTCGGTCATTATCTCGTCGGTCGTCATATCTTCTGTCATTATCGCCCCTGTCATCGTCCCTCCTGTTGTCATCCCTTCTGTCGTCATCCCTTCTATCATTATCCCTGCTGTCATCATATCGGTAGTAGTTATGTGGCTTGTCATATTTGTCATTATTTAAATTACGATCGTTCACTGCTCTGTCGTTATTTTGGCTATTGTAGTATCTGTTATTATATTCGCGTTGAGTCCTCTTGTCATTGTAATATCTGCTTCGTGTGTAAGCTTTATACCTATTTTGTCGATCGTATTCGCGATCGTAATCGTATCTGCTTAATGCGCTGTTGTCATTGTCTTGGTTGTCGAGGGCATCATTATCGAGTCTATCGTCTTCTTTGTATCCACACTTTCGGCATGCACGGTCGTTTGATGACCCATCACTTCTGCTTCTACCGTATCTATTGTTATCTCTGATAGAACCCAAAGCATCGGGTAATCTGTCAAAATCCAGTCTATTGTTGACATAATTGTTATTTTCATATTCAGTGTTGTAATATCTGCCAGGACCATACGGGTAATATCTGTCATCGTCTCTATTATTGATATAATCGTTATTTTGATATTTAGTGCTGTCGTATCTGCCAGGACCATATGGGTAATATCTGTCATCGCCTCTATTGTTGACATAATTGTTATTTTCATATTCAGTGTTGTAATATCTGCCAGGACCATACGGGTAATATCTGTCAGCGTCTCTATTATTGATATAATTGTTATTTTGATATTTAGTGCTGTCGTATCTGCCAGGACCATACGGGTAATATCTGTCATCGTGTCTATTGTTGATATAATTGTTATTTTGATACTTAGTGCTGTCGTATCTGCCAGGACGATACGGGTAATATCTGTCATCAAGTCTATTGTTGATATAATCGTTATTTTGATATTTAGTGGTGTCATATCTGACAAGACCGTATCTATTGTTGTCATAATTGTTACCGTGTACTCGGTTGTTTCTATAATTGTTACTTTCGATTCTATTGTTGTCATAATTGTTACTTTGTACCCGATTGTTTCTATAATTGTTACTTTCGATTCTATTGTTGTCATAATTGTTACTTTGTACCCGATTGTTTCTATAATTATTACTTTCGATTCTATTGTTGTCATAATCGTTATTTGCTATCCGATTGTTTCTATAATTATTACTTTCGATTCTATTGTTGTCATAATCGTTATTTGCTATCCGATTGTTTCTATAATTATTACTTTCGATTCTATTGTTGTCATAATCGTTATTTGCTATCCGATTGTTTCTATAATTATTACTTTCGATTCTATTGTTGTCATAATCGTTACTTTGTAATCGGTTGTTTCTATAATTATTATTTTCAAGTCTATTATTGATATAATCGTTACTTTGTAATCGGTTGTTTCTATAATTATTATTTTCAAGTCTATTATTGATATAATCGTTATTTTGTAATCGGTTGTTTCTATAATTATTATTGTCAAGTCTATTATTGATATAATCGTTATTTTGTAATCGGTTGTTTCTATAATCATTATTTTCAAGTCTATTATTGTAATAATCGTTATCTTCTAATCGATTGTTTCTGTAATCATTATTTTCAAGTCTGTTGTTGTCGTAATTATTATTTTCTAATCGATTGTTTCTGTAATTGTCATTGTCATATCGGTTGTCGTAATCCCTGGCGCGAAGGTAGCGTTGGTCAGAACTGTCGCTCCGATAGCGATAAAGTTTCTTAGCTAGGTCTCGTCTCTGTGGACAATTGTATTATATTAACGATAGTGGTGTTTTAGGATGGGTTTTATTTTGAAGTTAAATGTATAGGTATTAATATCCTAAATATTCATGTCAGTGAATTACAATTCTGTCAATCACCACTGTTTACTTCTCTTCTTTTCTTTACGATAGTTCTTGCTGCTTACACATCGCCTTTTAACTCCAACACTCATTCGCATTTCTTTCATTCATATCTCTTACATCAATCATTTTATCTACCACTACTATGCTAAATTCCTCAGCTAAATCAGCCTCCCCTAATAAATATCTAATAAAATTTGATACTTAGAGCCTCTCTTTACCCATCTTTGACTCAATGTTTAAAGCCACATGCGTAATTAAGGGTCTGGGCTGCGAGACTATAGCTTCGACCGATATCACCTTTCAATTTTAGATGTCTTTGAAACTACTGCGTCTAAGCAAAAGTAGTCAATTTGAGTGGCATGGTGACAGCTTTTGTAGGTAATCATTACGTTTCCTGTTTTCTGGCACCATTTTTAGGTATTTTGAGGGCAGTAGCAGACTTCAGTAGGAGACTGAAGTCTTTATGAAACTGGTTAGCTGTGAGTTTGGGAAGTTAGATTTTTTTGTGAATATCGACTGCATCACCTTTAACCTTTGAAAGGATAGCAACTTAGGCTTGAGAGATGAGTGTGCCTACTTAGGAGATTTTTATTTTATTTTAGAGCGATCATAGCTTATTGTTCTAGATTTATTACAAGTTTGATAATTACCAAATTACCGATGTCTGCATCATCAGCCCGATCTCGGTCCTGGGAAAGAGGGTTTTCATCATTAGTCCTCAGTTTATCTATTTGTTAATGTCATCATTACTTCTAAGGAGCAGGTTAGGTATCTTATATCTATATTCTTGGAATTTTATGTTGAAACTTTGTGCATTTTAATATTATTTCCATCCATCTCCATCTCCCGAACCTTTTTCCCAACTGTGTTGGTTGGCTTCCCATGTAAACGGATGCAGCTGAAAACCAGTGTTTTACAAGGAGCGACTGCCTATCTGACCTCTTCAACCCAGTTACCCGGGCAACCCAATACCCCTTGGTAAGACTGGTGTCAGACTTACTGGCTTTTACTGGGTGGCAATTTCGTATAATTAACTTTATATAATCATCAATATCAAGTTTGTAGTACACAAAGTACTACTAATGGCTCGCTATATGCCTACATCCAGGCCCTCCCACTAGATCTCCATCGCTGTCGATGCGGCGAATCTGTGGACTGCCTTGTGCACCATGGTCTTTCATGCAGCAAGAGTGCAGGTCACATGGCACGGCACGCCAGTATTAATGACATTATCGACGTGCTCTTGTCATCGCCGTGGTGCCAGCCGTTTTAGAACCCAAAGCCTTAGCACGTGACGATTGCAAGAGACCAGACGAGATATCTATATTGGTTGGAAAATGGGAAGCTCTTTGGTATGTGACGCAACCTGCGTCGACACCCTTGCACCTTCCCACCTTGCGTGGTGATTGCCCCTCAATCCTTTTCTGTGTGAGAGAAGGCCTGTGCCCAGCAGTGAGATGATGAATAAGGCTGATGATGATATGATTACAATTAAAGTTTTAATGTGTGCAATGATTTAAAATAACGAACTTACCGAGCTAGGGGCGGCTGCCACAACCGCCAGGCAGAGAGCAAAGAGGACTAGCCACCTCATCGTTGGTAGACCACAGAGAACAATGTACATACAACCTCTTTCCTCCCTTTATATAAAACACCGGTAAGTACCGTTAATAATCGCTTTTAATTATTAATCTAGTGTGAAATCTTAGACGAGATTATACATATTTCATTAATAGAGTTTCCATAACAACATTGCTAATTGACTTGCTGTCGATAGTTGAAAAAAAGTACCTACCTACTTGATACTTTAATAATTTTGTAATTTTTTATAAAGGAGATACGTGGCTATATGTAGTAATAACTCCAGAGTGCCTATCACTTTTTAAACGGTTCTATTTAGCTCGACCCGTACGGTATTTATTTCTTTGTTTGTTTGTTTGGGTCAAAATTAGAAATTAAAATTTAAGTACCCTTCTGTTGTTAGATTGATCTGAAATTTGGCACACACCTTTAATTCTGATGACAATACAATATCAATAACATTGTTATATCAATAACATTGTTAATCCAAGATGGCCGCCGGTACAAAATGGCGGATTACATATTTTTCCACAACCTCCTCAATATGGGTATCGAATGAAAGGGCTACACAAGTAGAATACTGTCAGCTATCCCAGTGGTCTTTTCTAGTTTTCAGTGCACATAAGATAAAACCGTTTAACTTAAAAGTTTTTTTTCATACCAAATGTCATCGCTATTTTAGTAACAAACAAGTAAGCTCGAGTTCACTTAACTCTTACGTAATACATATACCCAACATTGTTAGTTCTTATAGAGGGGTACCAATATCTATATCGGGATTTCATTAAAATTGTTCTCCCACATTTGTTCGCGAACAAATAATGTGTTGAATGTTGTGTCATGTTTCTTTCGCGCACAAAGTTTGTAGAGACAATAATGGCGTCCACGGCCGATTTCGGCCACGGCGGCTGTTCTCATTTAAGGAGATCAGCCAGCTGCGCAGGACATATTATAGTGCACGAGCATTTGCGCAGACACAGGTGCACTCCCTATCCCTTCACTCTCATAGCCCGATGGGACGGCAAACCGACACGACCGGAAAGAGATCAGGCGCAGAACCGACATTTACGTGCTCTTCGATGCACGGGTGAATCAATCACCAACTTCCAGACTACGGGCTGCTTTGTGGAAGTTTAAGAATCGAACCCGAGACCTCGAGCACAGCAGCGCACAGCGACCACTAGACCAACGAGGCAGTCTACAGACAGTTGTACAAATAAAACCGTATGGAACCCTTCACGCGGGAGTCATCATCATCATCATCTCAGCCATAGGACGTCCACTGCAGAACATAGGATGCATGCCTCCCCCCTTAGATCTCCACAGATACCTGTTGGAGGCCACCTGTATCCAGCGTCTTCCGGCGACCTTTATGGTCGTCTGTCCACCTTGTTGGTGGACGTCCTACGCTGCGCTTGCTAGTCCGTGGTCTCCACTCCAGCACTTTTCGACCCCATCGACCATCCGCTCTGCAAGCAATATGGCCAGCCCATTGCCACTTCAACTTGCTAATCCGGTGGGCTATATCGGTGACTTTAGTTCGTCTACGGATCTCCTCATGCGGGAGTGAGACTCTAATTTGGCCGGTTGTTTTTCTCAGCTTATTTTTTATCTCAGGAATTTTAATTTAAGAGTTAGTATTACATTATTTAGCCCTTCTAAAAATTCGAATTGGCAGGTTTGCCGAGCTGAAAAACCGAGCTACGAGGGAACATGATGGGTTTTATTCAGTAAGAGTCTGACACTCCCTCACGCTGCTAACCTAAGGTGGGAGGGTCATTTGATGATTTCCCAAAAAAAAAAGTGTGAAATATGTAAATGGATTTCTGTGGAGTAAATAATATTAAGATATTTTACAGTAAGTCGACGTCATAATTGATGTTTTTCCTTATCAATAAAATCCAAGACTAATTCGATATGTATTTATTATTTAATGAGTAAAGAAAGTGCGATTATAAGTACCGTTACTATTATAACTTTCATGTTTAAATTAATTACCATTATTATAAGTACAAGATACGTTTTAAGCGACGTGTATAGTAAATGGGTATTAACGGTAATTTAATTTAATTTAACGAATTATGTGGTTAATCAATAAATTCAACCTTTTTAAATTTTCTCCTACTAATATTTTTAATTCCAAAGTCACTTTGTCTGTCTGTCTGCCTATCGGGCGTTCATGTCAAATCTACTGAACCGATTTAAGTGAAAGGAGATGGCTTTTCATATAAAAAAAAAACAAGAATCGACAGAATTGAAATGTTTACCGATGGGTTCATTATGACAGACCTTTGATGGGGCCAAAAAGACCGGCCTAGAATCCATGGGGTGGAGCTATATCATATTATCATAAAAATAGGCTATGTTGAATTAATGTTGATTTTCAAGATTTATTAAAAAAAAAGATTCAAGATAATCGAATTTCAAGATATTTTCTTAACAAGTCGTCTAGGTACATGTATAAATTTTTATTATTAGTTAAAAGTCTCGTATACTATCACCTCATGAAAGGATGTGGTCTACTTACAAGTAACCCTGTATATAATTGTCTAATTGTAAGCAGTTTGCAATTTTCATACAACAGTTTGGTCGGATATCTAAAGGGCTTAAAAGTCATTACTTTCATTAATGACCTTTGAGCCCTTTTTAATTGCATCATGTGGGTTTTGCAGGCACCACCCCAAACTCCTATACAATACCCAAGGATAGATTGAGCTAAGGCGTAATATATTACGGAGAAGCGAGAAATCCGCGGCTTGTCTGAGTTTTTTGAAAACCCAGATTAGCTTCCTAGTACGACACGTAACGACACTTATATAAGGTTCCCAACTAAGCCTCTCATCTAGTACAACACCTAGGTATTTGACATGTGCAACTTTATTAATAGAAAGACAAGAGCAACTTGTGCTATTAGGATAATTGCAGGAATGAGCTCTGATATTTATGTTATTATTGGAAAATGAGAATTGAATGAATGAGGTTTTGGATACGTTGAGGATAAGGAGATTGGTTTCCAGACACTGGCCAAGGCGATGGAGGCCATTCTCGGCAATACGAGTTACCTCGTCCCAAGTCTCTCCATGGAATACTATGGCAGTATCATCAGCATACGTAAATATTTTCCCATTACAGAGTGGTTGGAGACATAAGTCATTGATGTACACCAGGAAGAGACTTGGTCTGAGAATACTGCCCTGAGGAACGCCAAAAACAAAATTTTCTTCAGAACTAACATGATTTCCAATCTTTATCTGTTGCCTACGGTTTCATAAAAAGTCCTCAAAAATTTTTAGGGCCGTACCCCTTATGCTAATGACCTCCAGCTTGTTCACAAGTGCTGAAATCGAGACAGTGTCGAATGCTTTGGCTAAATCCAGGAAAATACCTATACACTTTTGCTATTCGTCAACCTTAGTAGTCACGAAATCAGTAAGAAGACTAACTGCATCATCGGTGCTTTTAGATGCCCTAAAACCAAATTGATTGTTTGTGAAAATACACTTACTTTCAAGAAAATGAATAAGTCCACTGTTAAGAGTTTTTTCTAAAATTTTTGAGAGTGAGGACAATACACAGATAGGCCTATAATTCAACACATCGTCTCGATTCCCGCCCTTGTGCACAGGAGTAATGAGTGCTCTCTTAAACACATCTGGAAAGATACCTTGAGCATAACACAGTTCAGACAGACAAGTCAGAGGGAGAACTAAAGTATTTTTGCACAGTTTGATTAACTGAACTGGAATAGAGTCCCAGCTAGTTACACAGTTGTTTTTAAGGTTTAATATTAATGCTTCTATTTCAGATTCATCCGGCGGTAAGAGAACTATAGAATTCTGGTTTCGAGGTACCTTAAAATTGTAACTAGGGTTATGCGTAACAGTAATGGCATCGGCAAGTTGCTTGCCTATTTGTGAAAAATATTTATTGATTGTATCAATATTGTTTAAATTAGAATTTAGTAAGCTATCCGAAATTGTTTTATCACCAGTATAGTTAATTATAGCCTTTATTGCTTTCCACGAATCTTTGAGAGTTTTGGCGTTTTGGAGTAAAGACTTTTCGTAGTTAGTTTTTAATTTCCTCAACAGAGAGTTGCAATAATTCCGGTAACGTTTGAACGTTACATCAAGGAACATAAAAACAAGGTACACTAACACAAGCCATCTCATGTACTCCTTTTATGTACTCCTCTTATGTACTACCCTTATGTACTCCTCTTATGAAAAAAAAAACATCATACAATATAAATTCAGACACTGGAAACACTGATTGGAATACCTTACTCGATAAAGGCATTTTCGATAAATGTTTACCCATGAGTTCATTATGATAGACCTTTGATGGTGCCAAAAAGACCGGCCTGAAATCCATGGGGGTATAGAAGCTATGTCATATTATCGCAAATATTGGTTACGTTGAATTTATGTTGATTTTAAAGATTATTTCGCTGATTTTCCCGTCCAGGTCCCATGGCGGGAGATCCGGCCGACATGTCCCGGATCTGACACCAGTCTAACCAAGGGGTATTGGTTTCAGGGTTGCCCAGGTAACTGGGTTGAGGAGGTCGCTCTTTATAAAACACTGCCCACCAGAGCCGACCCCAACATAGGAAAAATCTCGGGGGATAATGATGACGAAAAAAAAAACTACCATCGATTTGTGATAATACATTTATTCCTTAACCTTATAATCATTAATGATTGTAACGTAATTTGTAGGCTGTCTCTACTTAAACATGTTTGGAACTCGGGAGAAGGATTTTATTTACTTTAAAGAATTTAATATTTCATTCGCTTTGGACCCGTAGATAGGGCTGCCATCTCGAATTTCGCCAAACCCGGACAAACATTAAAAAAACCCGGACATTTGGCGTAAATCGCATTTTTCCCCCGAACGAGTACGATTTTTTTTAAACAAAATAATATCTAATTTGTAATCCATTTACTATTAACATATACTTACATTCAATGAGGTGCTTCGTTTCATGAAAAGTGTCCGGGTTTTCCCCGGACACTTCTTGAAACCCCGCCCGGACGGCCCCCGGACGGCCTCTAAACGAGGACAAATCCGGGGAAACCCGGACGGATGGCAGCCCTACCCGTAGAGAACAATTTGTGGGGCAAGTGGGAATCAGCCTTCTTATCGTATTTATTATTTTTATAAAGGTTACTTTCGTACATATTGTTTTCATAAGTGTTATTTTGATATTTATTATTTTTATAGTTGTTAACTTCATATCTGTTATTGTCATAATTGTTATTTCTATATCTATTATTATTTTTAGGTCTAACCTTGTCATCATAATTATTTCGGTCTCTATTATTTTTATAATGGTTAATTTTGTATCTATTATTGTCATAATTGTTATTTTGGTATCTCTTATTATTTTCAGGTCTTTTATTGTCATAATTATTATTTCCGTGTCTTTCGTTGTCATAGTTGTTATTGTCGTATCTCTTGTTGTACGACGACGGCCTGGCGCGTAGGTAGTGTCGGTCGGACCTGTCTCTCCGATTGGCGTTTTTCATAACCAAGCGGTCTCGTCTCTGTGGAGAATTGTGTTAAATTAGGGATACTGGTGTTTAAGGACGGGTCTTATTTTGAAGATAAATATAAAGGTATTAATATCCTAAATAGAACTGTAATTGTCTTTACAACCAAGTCGTCATATTTACTTCTCTTCTCTCCTTTAGAATACTTATTGCTGCTTACCTGATACACATCGTCATTTAACTCCAACACTCATTCACATTTTTTTTCATTTATGTCTCCCACACCAATCATTTTGGTATTGTATCTTCGGAAAGCACGGTAAACCCCGGTCCCGGCTGTCATTTGATTATCCTCGGCAGTCATTACGGGTAGTCAGAAGCCAGTAAGTCTGACAACCAGTCTTATCCCTTGTTATTGGGTTGCCCGGGTAACTAGGTCGAGGAAGTCAGATAGGCAGTCGCTCCTTGTAAAACAATGGTACACAGCTGCATCTAGCCAACCCCAATTTAGTGGGACAAAGGCTAGGCAGATTATAGTTAAAGTTATAAAGTGTGTCATGATTTAAAATAACAAACTTACCGAGGCAGAGGCAGCTAGTACAATCGCCTGGCAGAGACCAAAGAGGACTAGCCATCTCATTTTTAGCAGACCACAGGCAACGCTGTGCATGCAACCTCTTTCCTCCCTATTTATAACAAACCGGAAAGTACCGTAAATAATTGGTTTTAATTATTAGATAATTTTTAACCCAGTGTGAAATTTTTAACGAGATATTTCGGTTTTAGAGTTGGGATTTTAGCTATTTTTTTCCGTTAAACATGTAAATGTCATAACCTTTTTTCTGTGACAACATTACCAATATTAGCTTTCAATGGCTGAAAAAAAAACTATTTAAAAATTAAAAAAATTGAGAAAAATTGTTACAACAAAATAACCTCATGAATTCTTAAGAACTTTATATACCCATATTTGCAAAATAAAAATTCTATTCTATTGTATTCTATTCAAAAACGAGTTTATGTTATTGTATAATTTGTGCTTCACATAGCATATTTGAAGTGATCTCACATTTGTTTGCGGGTGAGCTGGACTTCATACATTTTAACCCACGCACCTTTCATCAAAGTTTTAACAACAAACAGTTAAACAAAGTCTTGTTCGCATTGATACCGCATATTAGTAAATACCCAACATTGGTAGGTCCTATCGCACTCTAATGCCGAGATTTCACCAAAATTATACTCCCACATTAATTTGTTCGCAAACAATGAAAGCCATAATAAATGGCCTTAATTTAAAAGTATTGCAGCCTTCTTTTACATGGAGCGACTGCCTAAAGTCCATTTCACGAAAGAAGTCCCGCGGAAAATTGTAGAACTATATATTTTTTATATTCTGACCAGATACCAAAGCAATTTACCCATTCTAATATTATTCTTCTCCATAAAAAAGGCGACAAGTCCGACATCAACAACTATCGACCCATAAGCCTAATCTCCCATCTATGTAAACTGTTTACAAAAATTACACATAACCGCATAAGAGGCCAATTAGACAAACATCAACCAGTCGAGCAAGCCGGATTTCGTCCTCTTTTCTCCACAACCGACCATCTGTTTACACTTAACCAAATAGTAGAAAAATATAACGAGTACCATAAACCATTACACCTGGCTTTTGTGGATTATTGTAAGGCTTTTAATAGTCTCAATCACACAGCGATTTTTTCATCTTTACGCTCTCAAGAAGTAAATGAGACCTATAGACTGCAACATATTTGGCTTTTGGAATTAGTCTACAGGGTCAGCACAGCATCCATAAAACTACTTTCCCCGGGTCCATCATTTTCTTTTCTATTCACCTGCACATTGGAGGAGGTATTCAAGAAACTTAGCGTGCCGTGGACATCTAAGGGTATCGTCATCGGGAGCAAAAGGCTGACCAATCTGCGGTTTGCTGACGATATAGTTCTTTTTGCGTCTACATCAGCAGAGCTCCAAGAAATTCTCCAAGATCTGAGCAGGGCAAGCCGAGAGGTTGGACTTCAAATGAACATGAGTAAGACACACACAATGACCAATAGCATGAAACGTAGGGTTGAGGTAGATGGGCAAGCTCTACACTATGTCGACGAGTACATATACTTGGGCCAGTTAGTTTCTTTTGACAATAGGCAGGAAAAGAACGCATAGAGAACGCCTGGAAGAGCTACTGGTCCATGAAGCAGTACATTAAAGGGGACTTCCCCCTTTCACTCAAGCGAAAATTAGTCGACATGTATATCTTGCCCGTCCTAACCTACGGTGCGCAAACATGATCTCTTACCGAGTGTCAGAAGTCCAAACTCAAGGTTTGCCAAAGAGCAATGGAACGTAACCTTTTAGGCATTAAACGGACGGATCGCATCCGGAATACCGTAATACGTTCCAGAACAGGAGTTGCTGATGTAGGCCGAAAGGCGGCAACATTGAAATGGAACTGGGCCAGACACGTTAGCCGCATGCATCCGGAAAGATGGGCCACTATTATCACCCAGTGGACACCCGAAGATGGACACCGTGGGCGGGGTAGGCCCCGAAAGAGATGGCGTGACGAACTAGACGCCCACTGTCGAGACTGGTGGACTCGGTCGAAAGATCGGGAGGTGTGGAAGCGAGATGGGGAGGCCTTTGCCCAGCAGTGGGACATTATAGGCTAGTAATAATAATAATATATTTTTGTACGTATTTACTGAGCTATCGCATAGACACTAGCGCTGCGTCTGCGGGACTTCTTTCGAGAAAATAACTTTATCTGACTCTCCTCAACCCAGTTACCGGGGCAACCCTGTATCCCCTGGTAAGACTGCTTGTCAGACTGTTGAAATGCCAGCCGTGACCCACCACTTTATACCTCTAGTGTCTTCCGAAACATGGAAAAACTCGTCATGACAAGATGGATCTCGTCAACCTACAGAAATGACGTTCAATATCACCAGTGTGAAAAAGCTATAAATGGTCTTGTGTAGAGTTTATAAAATATATATTAGCAGTGTAATTTTTCAGTAGATAGACGTCATAATTATAATTTGCTTTATCGACAAAATCCAAGATTAATTAATCATTTATAATTGAATGTGTAAGATTAAAATAACCTTATATTGTTATTGTCTTTCATGTTTAAGTTAATTAATGTAATTATGAGTACAAGGAACGTTTTAAACGGCGTGTAATAAAAGGTATTAACGGTTAATTTCAATTTAAGAGTAACGTGGCAAAATTCTTACTAATATTATAAATTCGAAACTCCTTTTGTCTGTCGAGGATTCACACCAGGGGCCCGATTCTCCTAATTTTACTTAAGCGACATACGATTCAAGTTCGACTGAGATCCAATCCCGACTCAATTACGATTGAAACGTATGTGGCATTCCGCAATTTTTTCTTTGAAATAAACGTTTTTATCCTTTTCTGTCATTCAATAATGAATCATTTTGTCTACAAATGATTTACGATTGCAATATGATTGTAGAGCAAACTACCGTATAGACCAAAATCACCAAAATAGCAGACGTTTTTCACGGGGGGCCGCTTTTTACCTTCATAAATACTTACATAAATCAAATGATACCTACCTAATAACAACATTCGTACTTACGTAGTGTTAAAAGTTATTTTTTGCTTTTTATAGGGTTTAGCGTGTTTAACCTTTTGTCATAGTAATTGCGTACTTTTTTTGGTACGAGGGTTTTTTAAAATTTATAATGACATTATTAACTAAGGAGAATCGAGCCCCAGAACTGCTAAACCGATTTAAATGAAATTTGTTACACATATAGTAGTAGAAAGAACTTAAGCTACTATTTATCCAGGTACGCGGAATAGTTTCCGCTGGATGCAGGTAAAAACACTAGTTTAAGGTAGTAAATCTATTCTTTCATAACTTAGTACCTATATACAAGCTGTTGATTTGCATCCGTGCCATATTCAAGGACGTAATTATGCTAATGATTCTCGACCCAAATCAACAAAAAAATTGGTACGTAATTTTTTTTTTTCGGAATTCCGTCAATGTCATCTAGCCGTATTTAAACTTGGCGCGTGTGTTACTGGCCTTAAAACCGTGCTGCGCCCTTACACAAACGCAAACACAAAGCATACTTACGCAACGATCATTCATAAAATTGGATTACTTCTGAAATACTACGACATTACAATGACAAAAAAAGCAGTGCATATTAGCTATCTCTACTGTAATTCCAATAGATTATTTACGTATTTTATGATCTCCTCCTGAAATATGGCACAAATGCAAATCAACACCTTGTATAAGTTAAAGTTCTAGAAAGAGCAGTGTAACTAGTTAAAAAGTCAGTACCTACTTGTATTAAAATCTGCAGGGTTTCTTATACTTGTTCGTAGAAAGAAATAAACTATATTCTTCCATTATAACTTATGCTAGACTATAGCTATTGTAAGAAACTTAACTTTCATTTATAAATGGTGAAGTTAGTTTGTTTGTTTACAACGCGCTTCTAGATAAATCGGCTAAATCAATTTCGTTGTATTGGTATGATTGATAGATGACATCTTCGGAGGATCGGAAAGTGTGGAGATGAAAATGGGAGGTCTTTGACCAGCAGTGGGACAGTACAGGCTAGGAAAAAAAATAATTGGTATTGATAGACAGGACCATGGGAAGAATATTATGTCACTAAAAGCGTTAGGTATTATGAATTTAATGTTAAGAAAATATTAATTCTAATTTCTTAACTACTAGCTTCTGCCCGAGGTTACCTGGGTTCCATAGGACCTACTCTTCTAGCCATAATCTTCCTCAGCAAATGGGCTATATAAAGCTGAAATATTTATTTTTTCACATCAATCTAGTGAGTCCTGAGATTAGCGCGTTCAAACAAAGAAAACTCTTTAGATGCTGTTTGTTTTGTAAATAGCTGAACCACTTAAGATGACATTTATAGTGACAGCATAGCTGCAATCTTAAAGAAATACGGTCTTACTACAAAAACTTAAACATGTGCCCAACACTTGTCTAAAAAAAGTGTGGCTGCAAAATGGACCTTATTTCAACGTCATAATATGTCATTTTTTTAGACAAGTGATAAACTGACGTTTAAAAGTTTTTGTGGTAAGACGGATATAATTTAAAAAAGTTAAAAACACGCTAGTCATGTATTGTCATCAGAACTCAGAGCATGTGCAAAATTTCATCCTAATCGAAGTCTGGTAAGTGGATCAAATTAAGATTCCAAGATTATCTTACATACATAGTTACAAGTGAAGCTTATATAAGCGTGTTAAAAATATGGTCGACTCCGCGTGCGTTTACTAGTGTACTACTAAGATCGCGACAGAAACCACGGGACAGAGCTAGTAAACTAGATTTTTCCATTATAAGCTGTTCTAGTTCGCTGCTATTGTATGAAACTTGTTGAAATAAGTGCAACTGCGTATATATTGTATTGCTGGGTCGTTTTATTGTAAAGGCTCGCTTGGATTTTCTTGTATTGTTATGAACTAAAAATATAACCTATTCTTTACAGGAGTTTCATGCCGGTTCTTCTTCATGGGATCCACCTCTGCAACTGGGCAACTGGTATCTGTCTTCTCATGAGAGCCTGTGGTTCTTTTTGTAATAAAACTTTTTACCCACGACGGAACGGAGCAGGTATATGCGTTTGGGGTGAGAGATGTGCGTTTGTGTGTTTGTGTGTGCGTTTGTGCAAAGTAATGTTCCCACCTATCTTCTAAACTAATGATCTGATTTTGATGCGGTTTTCAATAACGGGTTTGTGTTCGATGAGTTCATGTTCTTAGATAGGTGTCATGGCTGTAACTCACTAGGGGGCGCCACAATATTAGTGCAAACAGCAACGTAATGTTCCCATCTACCTTCTAAACTAATGATCCGATTTTGATGTGGTTTTCAAAAACGGATTTGTGTTCAATGTGATCATGTTCTTAGATAATTTTCATGGCTGTAACTCACTAGGGGGCGCCACAATATTAATGCTAAACAGCAAAGTAATGTTCCCACCTACCTTCTAAGCTAATGTTCCGATTTTGATGCGGTTTTCAATGACGGGTTTGTGTTCGATGAGTTCATGTTCTTAGATAGGTGTCATGGCTAGAACTCACTAGGGGGCGCCACAATGTTAGTGCAATACAATGTTGCAATATAATCAAAACGTCCGATTACAATTCTGTTTTCATCAGCAATGTTAACGTGCTTCATGCATGTTCCCAAATAATAAAAATTACGTCTGTAACTCACTAGAGGGCGCTACAATATTAGTGCAAAATAATATTGCAATAATATTATAACGAATTGTCCGATTTCAATGCGGTTTTCAGCGATGGGCTTTTAGTTGATTGGTGCATGGTTTAAGATAAGTTTTACGATATTAACTCCCTAGGGGGCGCTGCTATATTAGTGTGAAACGATTATATTGCAATATTATTAAAAGTATAATTCGTATATGCTCTCTAAAATGTCTGAAATAAAATTAAGCAAAATTAAAAATTTTGAAAAAACCCACGACGGTAAAAATCGTATTCAAAAATTATAAAATAACTCAAAACCCCCGACTTAACCCAATTATTATGTAACTAAATATTATTACCATAATACATAACCGAGGAATAACCGTCGGGGGCTGCCTTTTCTATATGAAATTTCAACAATTAATAATACTCATGAGTAAAATTTTTAATTATTCACAAAATATTTACATTAATTGAAAATAAAATAAAATAAAGTTATATATATATATACAACTTAAAACTAATACAGTGCATCAAAAAATTGCTCCTCATCGCTGTCACTGGGTAATGTACCCAAAAGACTGGCAGCATTGCCACGTTGGATGGCAATGCTCAACCTCTGTGCGAAATAAAAGCCAGCCTTTGGGTCCCGGGAAGTGTCAACCAACCGCTGGGAAATATCCCTGGCAAGAAGGTGCGCGCTCGGACCATACTCATGAGTGTATTTCATGCCATCGTTAAACATCTACAATTCTTCAATAATTGTATTCACGATACAGAAATCCTTTAGCTGGTTTAATGGCAGCCCCGGACGGTTATTCTTCGGTTATGTATTATGGTAATAATATTTAGTTACATAATAATTGGGTTAAGTCGGGGGTTTTGAGTTATTTTATAATTTTTGAATACGATTTTTACCGTCGTGGGTTTTTTCAAAATTTTTAATTTTGCTTAATTTTTTGATATTGACTTCGAACTAGGTATGTATTAGATTTCGCCTTAGCAGGATGGTTAGGTGAAATTGAGGTGGCCTAGTGGGTAAAGAACCAACCTCTCGAGTATGAGGGTTCGATTCCAGGTCAGGCAAGTACCAATGCAACTTTTCTAAGTTTGTATGTACTTTCTAAGTATATCTGAGACGCCAATGGCTGATAAAAAGGTGATGGAAAACATCTTGAGGAAACCTGGACTATAAAGTCTGAAATCGCCAACCCGCATTGAGCAAGCGTGGTGATTAATGTTCAATCCTTCTCCGTGAGAGGAGGCCTGTGCCCAGCAGTGGGACGATAAAAAGGCTGTAACAGTAACAAGGTGATTTGGGCAACAATCACTTTTTTTACAAGCTGCCTGTTTTAAAAACACGTACTTTCATATGTCATGATCTCTAAAACCCTTTTTTAATAAAAAAATCGTTTATTCTGTTATTCAGGCTGTCATACATTTCTGTTTATTCCGTAAACATACAAGTAATTAAGGTTTTAACCTCGTTATATACACCGTGACATTTTAGTCGTCTTACAACGGCAGCCCACTTCATGTATCCAATGACTAGAACACGTTCATTAAAAAAAAAAATAGATATTTATGACATTTGAATAATTCAAAAATAAAAATAAATTCATTATTATGACGCATGACATAGATTATAAAAACACCCTGTAGTGAGCGCGGCCCGAGTCTTGTATCAATGGAGCGGCGCGGCGCGGCGCGGCGCGGCGTCTTTATCAAAGTTCATTCACCCTAGCGCAAAATAAGTTTCTTACTATTGCAATCTTAATGTTCTCATTATGTAGCAGTTTGTAAACTTGCACTCTTACTTAACTTGTAACACTTAATTCCAATTCTTCCTTCATACTTTTACGGGCTTAGGACCGTCAGAAACATTTTTCGTAATAAAACCAAAACAAAGTGATGTAAGTTGACAATGACGTACCTATTATCAGGCCTCTGTCACTCTCTGTACTCGCACGCGATAAATGCCTACCGCTCGCTGGGTTACCGGCAGCCCCACGCGGCTCAGGGCGCACAACAGTCACACGCGCCGCGCGCAACGCAATATTATTATTTTTATTTCGTGCGGGTTGATCACTCCTCGGTTCCGTAACATTATTAGATTGTTAGGCGCAGCGTACAATCTTCTTGCTTCCCTTAAATTGTCACCAGCTATTGCGTGCACGCGTACCATTTGTAGGTACTCGATATTCGAGTAGCGACGGTTCCTATCACTCATCATGCAAGACGTATACCCTATTCACTCGTAGCGATCGCGAACAACACTTGATTACCGGTAGTGCGCGCACACTTCCACTTGCGGTGTTCGGACGGCAACTGAGCCACAGAATGACCTTTAAAACCTATTTTTAAGTAAAAGGCGGCATTTATCAAAGTCCACGTGGACTCTTTGAAAAATGCCGTCGTCGTCTTTGGCGGTGCCGTTGTACCGCTCGTGGAATGAGTCTCATTGGATGACAGTCCACGTGGACTGTGCTAGATTGGCTTACGATATTTTGTCTCGTAAAAAATGGAGATGGAACGATCACTCGACTCGAGCGCTGGGAAGGTACTACTTTCTACCGTTTGATACGTAAACATTATTAACAGGATGTTTCTTATTTCTAATGTATTATTTATTTTTCTTTGCACCTATTATCTTAATTAATGCTATAAAATTAATAATCATGTCTAGTGGTATTTTATGTCGGATACATTCAGTGGACCACCTTTGTAAGACGACTAAAAAGTCGCGGTGTATATCTCTGTTCCGTTTATTTGCAAACCGATGAAAGGCCCGCCCGGAATAAATGAAATATTATCAATATCCCGATGAATGTTCGTCGTATTATTAAAATTTTCTCCGTACCGTGTTTCATTAATTCAGGAATAATTACGCATTAATTCCAGTGTTTATTGGAGATTTAATTATTAAAATGTAATGAGCAGTTTATGGAGATTTTAATTGCGTTGTCGTGTGTTGTGTGCGTCATTGTGTATCGAATTATACAGGGAGAATTAAATTAAAGTTAGGTATGTCAATGTTGTGGTTGAATCGATTCGTTTGTTTAAGAGATTCCTTTCCACGAGGAATCATTCAGTGAATAAAGATTTTCTTTAAAAAAAATCTAGCTCATCCGCACAAAAGGAAAATACAAGAAAAATATCATGTCTGATAGTGTATTTCTGGCCTGCTTTTGATTCTGTAAAGAAACATTTCTTAGTACTGCTACCTACTTTTAGGTATCTATTTTTATTTCACAGTTTATACGTACTAGGTATCATATCAATACGTTCGTCTTTACAAACATTTTTATAAAAGTAAACAACGTTGTCACTAACAAGGATATTCCCATAAAAATCCAAAAAAAAAACAAGACCAAATAACCTAATAAAATAAAACAAATAATTCGGAAGGTCCGACATAAGCCCGGATTTGGGAAATCACACGATGTCACAGTTACTTGGCTCAATAAACATTACGGCTCAACTTAACCGAGAGTATAAACGACCGTTTTTAACCGACTTCAAAAAAAGTAGGTTCTCAGGTATATTAAGCACCCTTCTCAGTTTAGTGTATGTTTGAGTGTGATTATCTCATGTTCGGCTGGACCGATTTCGATGCGGTTTTCAGCATAGCAGACTAAGAATACGGTTTTTAGGGTTCCGTACCCAAAGGGTAAAACGGGATCCTATTGTTTTCGCTCCTCTGTCCGTCCGTCCGTCCGTCCGTCCGTCTGTCACCAGGCTGTATCTCATGAACCGTGATAGTTAGAGAGTTGAAATTTTCACAGATGATCTATTTCTGTTGCTGCTTTAACAACAAATACTGAAAACTAGAATAAAATAGATACTTCGGGGGGCTCCCATACAACAAACGTCATTTTACTTTTTGCTCATTTTTGCTCGATATCCATAAATATATATAGAATATTAGTTTGGATTGTACGAAACCCTGCGTGCGCGAGTCCGACTCGCACTTGGCCGGTTTTTTTGGGTTATTGAAATCTATGTTGTTATTTTATATAAAAAAAGTAATTAATTTAAAATGCTTATCACGGCAACTGTTTAGGTACTTGAAACGTGAAAATTCATAGTAAAAAGTTGTTTAAAAAAATACGCTAATGTTATTGGTGAACTTGGGCCGTAATGTCTTACTAGGCTGACGAATTAATCAAGGGGATAAGTCGGCGAAACAAAACTGCCTTTGAGCTTTCTTTCCTATTTAATGGGATTTATTGGCTTTTTGTTTCAGCCTAGTGGGTAAAGGACCAACCTCTCAAGTATGAGGGCGCGGGTTCGATCCCAGATCAGGCAAGTACCAATGCAACTTTTCTAAGTTTGTATGTACTTTCTAAGTATATCTTAGACACCATTGACTGTGTTTCGGATGGCACGTTAAACTGTAGGTCTCGGCTGTCATTGAACATCCTTGGCAGTCGTTACGGGTAGTCAGATGCCAGTAAGTCTGACACCAGTCTAACCAAGGGGTATCGGGTTGCCCGGGTAACTGGGTTGAGGAGGTCAGATAGGCAGTCGCTTCTTGTAAAGCACTGGTACTCAGCTGAATCCGGTTAGACTGGAAGCCGACCCCAACATGATTGGGAAAAAGGCTCGGAGGATGATTGGCTTTTTGTTTCGTTTCAGATTTCAGGAAGTAATCTTTAGTAATAATGCGAAAGTAATTGTTTTTTTTACTTACTTAAAACAGTCTAATGTCCGAATTGAGAACCTTCTCCTTTTGGGAAGTCGGTTAAAAAGGACAGGATAATTAGGTCAAAGTAGACAATTCCTGAGAACCAATAAGGTATTTAGATTAGGTTCCTATCGAGGGTTAACAGAGTCAGTTCAAATTGTAGACAGCCTGGTATCTATGTAGGTTTTGATCGTGGATGCCTCTTCCAAAGAAATGAAGATTTCTAAAATTACGTTAAAAGTACGTCTAAAAATAATATTTCTACTAAAGCAATTAATAATCCGAATTATCATAAACACCGATATCCGACCCAAAAAACAAATTAAAAATAATTTATTCCATTTTCAAATGCCGACAAAAAAATGGCGGCATTGACAGCTAACGTCAATTTTAATTATGGAACGCCATATTTCAATATAAGTGCGAGAACGTACATTTAAAAATTCAAAATAGGTACCTACGCAACGAAATCGGAGCGCAGCTCGCGTCGGGGGAACGATCGCCCGTTGCCTAGCAACCGTCTCCGGGCGATCACCATAGACTTACTAGCTTCGTAGACTGGGAGTTATTTTGACGAATGATTAAAGGTTAAAAATAAATCGTGAAGTAATCGATTACCGCGTCCATGGCGCCGCGTACATGGGAAATAATACATAAATTGATATATGCGTTTTTCATAGTTTTCGAGTATTATGTAACTCTCGAAATCGTGTATTATTAATGATGTATAGATATATACACTGAGTCTATTACAGTGTAAGTATCTCAGTATATTCGATATCGATTATTGTAATAGGATCTCATCTAAGGTTGAAGAAGACGGATTGATAAAGAAGGGCTTTTCAGATAAAATAATTGACTCTGTTGTGAGAACCTATACCTGTAATATGTATTTTTCGTCGAAAAATGTTAAACATCTCTCACATGAGTAACTGATGTACTAGGAGTAATTCAATTACCTTTGTCAGAAAAACCACTTTTATTAAGTATCGTAAAAATACCTCAAAGTTAGACCTAAAATACAAAAAAAAAATCGATAGGCCATTGACTGGCAATAATTAACGCTCAATTCTTCTCCGCGTGAAAGGAGGCCTGTGCCCAGCAGTGGGACGATAAAAGGCTGTAACAATTTTGATAGCTTAGGAAAAAACGATTACGTAATCCTTTGTATTAAAAAAAAAAAACTAAATACCTACATTATACGTACGTATCACACGCACACTACGATCCTAACACGCAGTAATTGATTGATGTGAGCTAATTGGTTTGAATTTGGAATGCGCTGCAACGAGCACGTTCATTACAGCTCTCATAATGATGACGTAGGTACTGATTAAATGGGTTCGCTGTCTATGGCCTTTAGGATTTTGAAATAAGTATTGAGAATTTAGATGATAAAGTTTTATTTACTAATTGAAAATATGTCAGATTGCTCCTTAAAATACAAAAATTAAAATAAATTGTAATGTATTTTAATAAAAAATTAAAATACAAAAATTGAATTAAAATGCAAAAATACATTTGTATTTAGCACTTAGCGTTACATGATCGCAATTTTGTTGAGGTTTTTTTAATTGTTATTTTCTGCTCTAAAACACAGATACGTTAACGAGAACGTAGTTTCAACATTTCACGAAAAAACATATAGAAAATGACTTAAGAAAAGAAAAACACTTAAAAACCAAATAAGACTATTTAGTAGCCTAGCAAGGAGAACAGCACATCACCCACTTGATTGTTATAGTATTTGGATCTACCCATTTTGTTAATGTGTTACATTAAGCGATAATCTGTTTTACGTTATATCAATAAAGATTTATTGTTTCTATGATGGCTTCAGAAGTAGTTACTTTAAGGTTTTGCTGTTGTTTATTTTGAAAGTAAGTTCATTTAGAACCAGTAACCACGCGACAAATAACCACGAAAAAAAAGGTATAAAATCATAAATCTCTCTATATATTCATAAGTCTATGTTCTGGGCAGACATCACGTCGCCAGAATTTGCTCCCCGCCCTCTACCATGACACAATATAAAAACTTAACTTCGTATCGTATCGCTTTACTGTGGATTTCTATTACATATCTATCCGTGGATTTGCGATTGATGTAGCCCCATTAGAAGGTACATCTTTCAATTTTTGATCATAAAACAACGTCTATCTACGTATATCTCTTGTTTTCGATTGGAGATTGAAAGATGTAACGTAACCTACGTAAATCACTATCACTACATAGTATAAAACAAAGTCGCTTTTTCTGTCCCTATGTCCCTTTGTACGCTTAAATTCTTAAAACTACGCAACCGATTTTCATGCGGTTTTTTTTCATCAGATAGAGTGTTTCAAGAGGAAGGTTTATATGTATAATAACATACATTTAATAGCCTACTATTTAATAATAGTATAGTATAGTGGAATACTGTTATCCCGTGCGAAGCCGGAGCGGGTCGCTAGTAGGATATAAAAATAAACCGCAGATAAATGTTATTACTGCCTTCGAAACTTCTTAATACTACATAGGTAATTATTCTTTAGTATTTACTAACCGATTTTCACTGGTAAATATATGTCAAGTTGTCCATAGATATTCCATTGATTTTAAGCTGGAATTTTGGAGGAGAAAAAAAGGGATCAACTCGTTTTTAGGGACAAAATGGTTTGGTAGACTCCTTTGTCCCTTTACGTCAATATCATACGAGTTTACAAACATAAATAAGTACATTTATTTAGTATATAGGTATTCTGATAGAATTCTCCAAGTATGTTACCAATATTTACAACCAAAAGGGTTGCGTATTGATATCACTTTCCGCTCTCGTTTCATAGTACCGGCGAGACCGTACTATCATAATTTTATTTGCCCATACATGCTTAGAGAATTCAACCAACCGGACACGACATCGACGTGCCTTTGTCAAAGGTACAAGAGCACCTTTTATACTCGTTTGTAGTCAAGTCTATGCTTTTGTTTGTCAATTTAGAACGAAAGAAAGAAAGAGTTTTCTATTGGCACACTACAACGACAAAATAAAATAAGAAACGACACAGATAATAAATTAAAAATATCAACTAAAAATACTACTAAATAACTAAATATTTTGTGCCAAGATGTTCACATTTAGTCGTATGCGTGACGATTTAAAATACATGAGTAAGCTATCACTATTTTTTGCGTTCCCTTAACGTGATTTAGCAGTCTTAGGCTTATGGCAGTTTATCATCATCAGCTTTTTTAACGTCCCACTGCTGGGCACAGGCCTCCTCTCACTCAGAAAGAGATTGAGCGTTAATCACCACGCTCGCTCAATGCAGGATTCTACACTTATTGTCCAGGTTTCCTCGAGATATTTTCCTTGACATTTAATCTAATAATCAGTTGCATTGGAACTTGCCTGACCTGGATTCGAAACTACACTTACTTGAGAGGTTGGTTTAATATCCACTCGGCCACCACGACTTGAATTACGGCTACAGTTCGTTAAATGCTCTTAGCACACATGTACATTTCTAGTAACACCACGGTGCGTTTTCTGACTTTTTAGTGCTCTGTAAAATGCGTATGGAAACTACATATGTAGGTACGTTAAGTGCTGCGACCAAAAAGGTTACAATCCTTTTCTTTTGAAAAGATAAAAGACTGTTATTGAGTTTCGTTTGTTTGGTACTTTCTTGTGGGAAAATGCTATGCTTATGGGGTGATAAAAATCAATGGTAGTTCCTTTTTTCTTTGTGTTTTGTCTTTTGGTGTGAGACTTATGTCTTTGAAGTGTATATGTTTTTTGGAAGGATAAATAAAAGGTAGATTTCCTTTAGATCCTTTCCAGCTTATCAAGAGAAAATTATAATTTTTTCCAGGATTGTATCGTGTTTATTGTAATCCATCTTATTTTGTTTATTTTTTTTCACCTTTTGAAGTATAAATAGTTATTTGTATTTAAATAAGTCTACAATTGTATCATGTTTCATTTAAATTATGCAACAATCAGAATGAATTTTTCATGGATTTTTTAATGAATTTTCTTTTTTATTCACGTTGGCATAATGCGAAATTATATTCCGTATCTACCTAAAGTTATTTTTGTTATACATCTTAATAGCTCCAAATAAACGTTCTATCTAATATTTACAAGCAATTACCAGCGTTATTGTATAACGAAATGCAAATAATTAAACACGACTCTTCAATTAAAGGGGGAGTTCTCACAATTTCCTCATTTCCTCCTCTCTAGTGAAGTAGCTTGAAGAGGCTCACTCAAAACGATGGTGCCTTTCTGATAGAAAAACGACCGTTTTATGGCGATTAGTAAATATATGAATAGTAAATTGAAAAATATAGAAATTGTTGTTATAGTAACTATTTATATAAAATAGTAACTATTTTATATGGTTTAACTGTATTCTGAACGAATTCGTTAAGAATAAGGTTATTTTCTTGCCTACATGCAAAAGTAAGTAACTCTTTCACGCTCTTATTTTTCAGGATAGAAAATAACACTGCCAAGTCATATACGTGCACGAATATTTAAGAAGTATTATTTAGTTATTTAAAATTTTGGTTTCTCACTACTTTTAAGAGGTTCACCCACAATATGCATGCCTATCAGAAATTATATTGTCAACACAATCGTTTCATAACTAGATCCAGAGATTTCCACAACGTCACAAAACTTTAGGTACTTCTTTTGTTTAGATAAATGGTCACACATCCACAACACAACCTTGATCGATGAATCTGTGCGGCTGCTAAGTAGTAGTCCTAATTATATTGTCACGTGAAAAAATGCACCTACGGGATAAGTATTACATATTTTGACGATTCTATATTGCCCACGCAGACGAAGTTGCGGGCAACAGCTAGTCGTTTCATAATTTTATATGCAACACTGTTGGTCCTACCATACCTCAATAAGTAAGCCACATTCTAAACACCAAATAATATAGACATCAACACATTTTTTATTTGTGGTATTCGTTGTAAATACGACAAATGATAGCAGCTAACGTTTTCCGGCTTAGCGAATTTCTACGCGAGGGGATGATCTCTCATACAATGTTTGTCGCGAGGGTTGCTTGTACCTATGTATTACAATTATAGACATCAAACGTTATGCTGAATTGACGACTATTAAGGGTAAAAGGATATATAGCTTTGGGCAAGTAAAGTGTGAAAATTAATTCTTGTAGTGGAATAGGGTAAGGGCGATATTATACAATGTGTCCCGGGGATAAGTGACCGCCCGAAATTTTTTGAATATTTGTACAAAATTAAGGATAATTTCCTTTATATTTGGGACTTACCGCCTTTGGTTTTTTTTTATGATTTTTTGTAAATACTGTGACGTGCTGCAGTTTTTTTAAGATATTTCCTAAGTTTTTACATCTTTTTAAATTCTTTGTTCTTTATTGACTAGCCGACATCATAGTTTATCAATTAAAATTATCAAACATAACAAAAATGTAATAAAACATTTATTAGAAAAAAAAGAAAATAAAAATTCAAAGAAAATAACGCCTTTTTTCAGTTTTTAGGGTTCCGTACCTCAAAAGGAAAAAACGGAACCCTTATAGGATCACTTTGTTGTCCGTCTGTCTGTCTGTCTGTCTGTCTGTCTGTCTGTCTGTCTGTCTGTCTGTCTGTCTGTCTGTCAAGACCCTTTATCTCAAGAACGCGTGGACGTATCAAGCTGAAATTCACATGAAATACTCAGGTCTATTGTCCCTTTAAGCTGTGAAAATATCAAACTTCTAAGCCAAGCCAAACAAAAGATACAGCCAATTATGTCGATATTTTCAACAAATTTTGGACACTCGCAAAGGAATCAAAACCTACAGGATACTTCCCGTAAACTCAGAGTCTTGAAATTTGGCATGAAGCATTGTCATATAATGCAAATATAGGAAAAATTGCGAAAATCTCATTTTTTTAGTTATATAATATAAAAAAAAAATATTTTAATAAAATGAAACTTACTACCTTATTTCTCACGAACGAATAAAGATATCAAATTGAAATTTATACCAAATACCTAGGTCTATTGTCCCTTTAGGCAGTGAAAAAATCAAACTTCTAAGTTAACGCGATCAAAAGATACAGCAGTTCTACCGACACCTTAGACGAATTTCCGTCACACGCTAGGGAATCAAAACCTACAAGGTACTTCCCGTGAACTCAGAATCTTGAAATTCGCCACGAAGCAGCGTTATATAGTACAGATAAAGGAAAAATTGCGAAAATGATAAATTTGAAGTTACATAAAATATTAAAATATTATTTTTGCTTACACGACATAAAATATTTTTTTAATAATTATAAACTTACTACCTACCCTTTTTTACATGAACGCGTAGAGATATTAAAGTTGAAATTCATATCAAACACTTCTTAAATATGATTGCCTCTAAACAGTGAAAAATTTTAAATCATTCAAAGGTCATTGGGCTCCTTAGTATGGAAACCATACCCACGGCGGATACGAACGAAATATAGCACAGTATAATGATAAAGGCTCTGATTTACTATGGCATTAGTCGCATCTATGTGAACCATGGGAGTCTAGAGAAAAACAGGTGTAAACATCAAATATTTTCCTCATTTCAATGGGGAATTTAAACGACTAAGTTTGACGGATTTGAGAAATCATTTCTTTGTATGAAAGAGTATACTCGCCGTTTATTTCCATTGTCATCAGGTCAGGACCTGATGATGGAAATCCTGAGAAATCGAGGGCAACTATCAGAAATTGTCGGTATGCATAGGATTAAAACTTGATTCTCAGATGTATGTCTGGTGATACTATCAAACAGTGAAAGTTTAGAGCTTACCTGATGATGGAGACGTGAGAAAGTCGAGAGAACTCTATGTATGTTTAAAAAAATAAAAGATCCCATAAGTAGTGAATTCTCATCACCTAAAATAAAATAAGCTCCAACACAAGGTTACGCTATAAATTGTAAAGGAGTTCCCATAACTATATCTGATCTTTGCTATCGATCCCACAATGGCAGTTAAACCTATCTATGTGGAAAGTCTTCGCCAATACGAATAAAATAAGCCCAAACACGTAGTTGCAACATACCGTTCAGGAGTTCCCTCGACTCTCTGTAGTCTCCATAATCAAATCAGCTCCAAACCTTCACTGTTTACAAGTACCCTCAAAAGTACACTCACATGTCTGGTTTTGACTCGATGCGTGACTACAATATTCAAGAGTTGCCCTCGATTTCTCAGGGTTTCCAGATCCTCATCAGAACCTGGTCATCCGAATTGGCATCTTCTTTCTGTATGAAAAGTCTTTAACAATAAAAACTAGCATTGCAACCTGTACAATCCTCTGAAACTGCTTGTCTTTTATATTTTTCAAACGATCCTGGACATTCGTCTCCATGGAATTTTAATAAATTATTTTCCTTCAAAGAAACGTCATACCATTCTCCACGATTTAAAACTACTTTGATTCATGTCCACCACTTTTTACAAAGCGGGTCAGATATGCCCAATGGACCTTTAAGACATAATTAGTTATTTTCAATCAGATTTCTGAATGATGACTATAAAATGTTGTATATAAATAACTTTAATAAAAAATAACTTTTACAAGGTACTGGCCTACTATTTTAGTTATATTATAAAATAAAAAATATTAACTATTTTGACTCTCACGAAATTACCATAACTATGATTGTTCTAAACTGAACGGTTGGCGCGAGACTCACTTTTTATCTATACAGGATTTGTACGGAACCCTCGGTGCGCGAGTCCGACTCGCACTTGGCCGGTTTATTTCAAAATAAGTCCAATAAATGCCCCCTTAATATCACTTTCTTTTAATTTATTAATAAACTACATGATATTTCCTACAATAGCTCACAACAATGTTTGCTGCTATTTCAAACAAATGCAAAAATACAGTCAGTTGAAATTTGAAAAAAAAGAGCAAAGCCTGTTATTAACAGGCCTGACAATAATTTTTTTTTAATGATTTTTTTCAAAAATATAAATGAAATTATCCTTAATTTTGTACAAATATTCAAAAAATTTCGTCGTGGTGGCCTAGTGGGTCGTGGTGGCCTAGTGGGTCGTGGTGGCCTAGTGGGTAAAGGACCAACCTCTCGAGTATGAGGGCGCGGGTTCGATCCCAGGTCAGGCAAGTACCAATGCAACTTTTCTAAGTTTGTATGTACTTTCTAAGTATATCTTAGACACCATTGGCTGTGTTTCGGATGGCACGTTAAACTGTAGGTCCCGGCTGTCATTGAACATCCTCGGCAGTCGTTACGGGTAGTCAGAAGCCAGTAAGTCTGACACCAGTCTAACCAAGGGGTATCGGGTTGCCCGGGTAACTGGGTTGAGGAGGTCAGATAGGCAGTCGCTTCTTGTAAAGCACTGGTACTCAGCTGAATCCGGTTAGACTGGAAGCCGACCCCAACATGATTGGGAAAAAGGCTCGGAGGATGATGATATTCAAAAAATTTCGGGCGGTCACTTATCCCCGGGACACATTGTATACAGTTGGAATGGCTTTCAGAATTAAGGTTCTTAATTAAGAATGCACGGAGTTTATACAAATTACTTAAAAGGTGTCCACACTCCGTGGAGAGATTGATTAGCGAAATCAATGCAGATTAACAACCTCGCTAATTCTTTTAAAGTCATAATATAGGACTAGCTAACATACACATCAGCTTAAAAAAAAGTTAATTTCTCTATTCTTACTTACGGCTCTAAAATGCTTACCACATAGAAATATAAAAATCAGATTTTTATCCACACTACAAATATTTAAAATAGAATTCAAATAACCAACACCATAATCAGAAATAACCCCCAAAAACCCATAAAATAATCTCGCAGACACAGTATCAATTATAACCGGGTTAACCGGCCTTTTCATCCGTTTTTAACTACCGACAGTTATGTGAGCTAACTTAAAAGTATCTTAACCCTAGCTTTATGATTATGATATGCACTTAAGTTAAGCTTTCTCCAGTCCTTGGGAGAGTAAATAAGATTTGCTTTGCTTTGATAACTTGAAACGTCGGGGTTTTCTTGAGAGCCGGTTAAGTTGGAATTAAGTTAACGGTGTTTTTATGTGTTTATTTGATGTTTGAGTTTTTAAATTATGTGGTGGATACTTTTGTGGTTGTTTATAGTATTTGGTTTAGTATTAAAGTTAGCGGTTTTTATACCCCAAGTGTAAAAAGAGGTGTAATAGGTTGACCGCTATTTGTATCTGTGTGTGGTATCGTGTTTAAGATTTTGCCAAGTATACACGACAAACTATGTAATTTAATAATGTATTAAACTATACCTAGCTTAAATAAAATGAAATATAAGCTTAGTTTAGCCTTTGATCAAATAAACTGCTACATAATGAACGGAAAAACTGACTTATCTATGGTCAATGTAAAAAAAGCTATTTATCTGTTATTTTGCTTACCTACTAGAGATAATTAGCCATACGAGTAATATCAAATTGCAATCTCTAGTTACCAAAATCAACAGAAGAATACGTTATATAGGTATAAAACCACCATAACTAATTCATTCAGAAAACAATAAAGTTCCCAGCCCCCAGCACCTTTTCTAAAACCCCTTACACACACTAAGTGAGCCATATAACAGCTAACTCAGCATGTAACTCGACTCAGTTACATATGACGTCATTTGCAAGCTGCATCCCATAACGGGCCATAACGGGCCATAATCATAAGTTAGGCTCAGCACACGACGGCTCTACACTTTATTGGAAGTGCCGGCAAATTGTATGTGTGTGCTATGCTGTTGCTTTTTAAATGTGGAGGTTTTACTTGACTTTGAATTGCTTAAATATGTGGTTTTTATGATATCAATATAATATTCTTTAAAAAGTTTCACAATTTCAGGGTACCATTTTTGCTGCAAAAGTGTTTATTTTAACGTTAAAAGGTATGCTATGATCATGATCCGTCTTTATCGTCCCACTGCAGGACACAGGCCTCTTCTAATACAAAGAAAGAATGAGCGTTAAATTTGCTTAATACGTAAGTGATTTCAGACCGTAAAGTCAACGATGCCTCAAGATGTTTTCTTTCACCTTTACTCAGTAATTGCTGTCCAATAAACTAGAAATTAAGATAAGTTAAATTTTTCCAAAGTGAATTGCCTGCCTCGGAATAGAACCTGCAAACTCGTAGGTTCTTGAAAGGCTTAAACCATCAGGTTATTCGCAAGACAATCCTACTTCTCGCTCACTTAATCCAAAGCAAAAATAAAACCAGCGTAAGAAGTAAGAAAAGTCGATTGTTCTCTCATTTGCAAATACATAAAACATTTATTAGATTCTGCAAAGCTTACGACGTTCTCGTGAGAAACTGCCAGATGTTACAAGACCTAGTTGCATAGAATATTAACTGGAACTATTTCTATCTTATGCAATATGAATAGAATAAGTAAAACTATTTTTTTTACTTGTAAAAACGTGTGTTTTTCTTGGTAGCAGTTACTTTAACCACGTAGTTTTAAAGTACAGTTATCGGCACGAATCTTGAGCTCTGACCTTTACTTTATTGGGTCCCTTTTGTGGTATAAAGTGAGGCGCGGGGGCGGGCTAAAGCGGTGATTGCCCCGCAGTGCATCGCATCATAGCCGTCACTCGGGATTGGTTCTTTGCTAATAAATCACTTCTGCGCAGATGTAGGTCAGAGCTCAAGATTCGTGCCGATAACTATATCTCGTGGTTAAATAAGAGTAGCACAGGTGGATCGATCATAAGGTTAAGCAATGCTTCTGTCTGTCGGTCCGTAGATGGTTCTGGTTGTCATTAGATCATCTTTGGCAGTCATTACGGATAGTCAGAAGCCAGAAAGTCTCCGGCTAACTGGGTTGAGGATATCAGATAGGCAGTCACTCCTTGTAAAACACTGGCACTCAGATGTAGGTACCCGGTGTGTAAGCAGACTCGAAAACAGGAAAAGGCTAGGCAGATGATTATAAAACATGTCTTATGTAACTCAAACTTAATACATTTTCGAAAGCATTTTCATATCAGCCATTTTGTTCACGTTATACGATTGGATTAAAAAAATGTTCTACAAAAATGGGCTTTGTATGGAGTGCAAATATATAAAAATACAACGTTCACGTTAACAGTACCGTGTTTATTTGTTTCATTTGTATGAAAGCCTGCGGAGGTTACATTACAATTTATATCCTTATTTTGTGTGTGTACACAAAAAACGAGTATGGATAATAATGTGTGCTTGGTGGAAATGCGCTTTAGGTATTACGAAATGACTGTATTTTTTATTCATTCTAAGATCTTTAATAGTGTTTTAATATGGATTGTTTGTTTTACAATCAATTCTGTAGTTTATATCTAACACACATTAAAATAAATGAGTAATTTAGAGCACGCGTTTTATATCGTCCTAAGGCGTTAAGTCCGCCTGGGTACAATGTGCAAAAAGTATTTAATAAATAAACAATAATGTTGTATTTTGGATGTAAGTCCAGTTATGACATAATCCGTCGCGCTCTTGTTGCCGTCGGCGTTCCAGCCATATTAGAACCCAATGGTCTGGCACGCGACGATGGCAAGAGACCAGACGGTATGTCGTTGTTCCCGTGGAAGATGGGTAGGTCTTTAGTATGGGACGCGACCTGCGTCGATACTCTTGCACCATCTCACCTTCCTAGCTCGGCGCGATGTGCTGGTTCCTGCTGCTGCGGCAGAGGACCTCAAACGGCGCAAATATAGTACCCTGGTGGGTAACTATACCTTTGAGCCGTTTGGGGTTGAAACCCTCGGGCCGTGGGGTCCAAGTGCTCATCTCCTATATAAGGATATCGCTAAGCGACTTGCTGACACTTCAGGTGACCCAAGGGCTGGTTTTTATTTTGGCCAAAAAGTAAGCATTGCCATCCAACGTGGCAATGCTGCCAGCCTCTTGGGTACACTCCCGGTGGGCAGCGATGAGGAGTTTTTTGATGCAATTTTTTAAATATTTTTATTTATAGTAAGTGTATATATTAGGTAATAAGTTAGTTGTATGTTGTATATATATTTATTATTAAGTTAAAAAAAAAAAAAAAAAGTCCAGTTAAGAATTAAATTAAACATTATTATTTTGTCATATGTAAATGTTGTGATACAACTATCTAGTTTTAAGTTAATTTACTGCGCCCTAACAGGGTTATGTATACCTAGGATAAGGATGCATATCTTTATACATTTTTGCAAAACCTAAATAAATAAATAATATACGTACCTAAGTATAGTTACATAAATACATAAAATATTCTCCATTACTCCCCATAAACATTTCAATATCCTATGAGAAATATAGCTACCTGATTTGAGTGAAACTGTATGCTTTACTAGTTGACATGGCGTATGGCAGGGTCGGTAAACACTCAAGGTATCAGGGGGTAGGGTTTAGGCAAATGTCATTACATTAGACTGGTGAAGGACTTTAGGGAGTAAGATATTTGAAAGGGCTGTGGTAAAGGTCTAAATAATGTTTGGTAGTAAATGCAGGTTATTGGAAAATGTGGTTTAAAAGTAGCAAAAGCTTTTTGGGTAAAAGTAGCTAACTCGGACTGTTGCGCTTTTAGGCCAAGACTACGACAATGGATTTAGGACAGATAGGCACGAGCCTGAAAAAAGACATAGGATAACAATTTTTTTTTCCGGGTGAGGGAAGTGGTTCCCTTTGGAGCGGAAAAGCTACTAACAAATTAAATACAGGATTAGAATACTTGCCTAATATTAATACTTAAATAGTAGATACTTTTAAGACATTACTACCAAACGAAGTCTAGCCGAGAGGCCAAGCAGACCAAAACATAAAAAATATAACAAAAACTACTATATTTATTAAGGTAAGAGTTATTTTCATTTTTAAAATACTTATCATCTTGCCTTACCTCGTAAATCAAGATAACCACTTGTTTTATTGCCAAAAATTTTGTAAAACCATAATATCGAGATTTTACGCCACTCTTCCATAGTGGTCGGCTAAAAGCCACAGGCACTATATCCAAATGGATATATACTAATCCTACTTACTACAAAACCAGAATTTACAATCGGATTGCATTGATGTATTTTGGGAAACCGCCATATTGAAATTCTGTGTAACAACGTGTTATTTCCAAAAAGCTAGTGAGAAATAATATCGTATTCGGAGAATGTAGGGATTACGGTATTTATTGTACTGAAGACCTTTTTGTATTGAAACTGAAAACTTTTATTTTAAAATGAATTGAATGAATTTTAATATTTTTTTTTCAGAAGTAACATGAATGGAAAACAAAAAGATATTCATTTATAGTAATTTCAAGTGTTTACAGGTTTTATTATGACGCCTACAACCCTGACTGGTGGGAATCTCCTCCACTCTAAGGATCGAGAGGTGTGGAGACGAGATGGGGAGGCCTTTGCCCAGCAGTGGGACAACAAAGGCTAAGAAAAATATGAAATCGCAAGTCAGTTATTTACGTCCAAGATATACCAAGAAAAGTACTCGTATAATTTTGGGTACTTTACCTTTTGGAAATCACAGCATCACTTTTGAGTCCCTTTTACAAAAAATCTACGAACTACAAATAAAAATGCAAACGAACATAATTTCTGTGTTCTTGTTTTGTTATTTTTTCTGTCTCCATAAGTAAAGTAACAAGGAAAAGCTCTCTGCTAGCACGTTGCCTCTATAAATTATATTAGCATCGTCCACGATTTATTCTTTGGAGCTTTTTTCTTGAAGTCGCTTTGAAGATAAGCAGGACTGTGTCTTTTTAAAGATTTTTTGCAGATTTTAACTGTAGCTGGATGAAGAGATGTTTTGGGAGTGAGAGAAGAGAAGAACTCTTGACTATGAAACGGCGGATCGAAACTGATGATTCATCTCACTCATGAGTGGGTGGTCCGTAGATGGGTGGATTAGTCATGACACGTTCTTACGTGTATCTGAAATCGCATTAAATTGGTAGGTCGCGGCTGTCATTTGCACATCTTTCGCAGTGTTACGAATACTTAGTCAGAAGTCAAAAAGTCTGAGTCTTACCAAGAGTATGCATCCGGTAAGACTTGAAGCCGATCCCAACATAGTTGGGAGAAGGCTAGACAGATGATGATGATGATGAAGAGATATTTTTGATTAAGCTATTTTTTAATCGGAAAGATAGTAGATAAATCGCTGATTCAATTCAGAAGGGCCACAAGTATCCAAAATGTATAGTTGGACAATGGTATCAAATATTGCACAAAGATTTGTAAGAATACCCGTGCCTTAATCAATTTAAGACTCCGTTAAAGTAGCCTAAGTTCATACATGTGGCAATACATACATGAGCCACCGACCTTTTTGAAGGACACTATCAAACACCCGCGTCCTTCGGTCATGACCTTGACATTAACAATGTTTTATTTTAGTTATGAGATATTTTGTAAGTGCTGTGAAGAGATACGCCTAACAAATATTAAAAAAGGGCACGGGGATTACCTACGTTTAGATAAAAGCCATATTTGTTCGTCCCACCATAGAGAAAATGTAAAGTTTTTCTGTACTTATTTATCACATCGATTTCAGTTTTACAAATAATAAATGACTTTGACTTTGAAAAGAAAGAAAGAAGCTTTGTACAGAGCTTAAATTATGACCTGAAGAAAAACATAGAAAGGTCATTCTTATGGTCAAATGAAACTGAATTTTACGAAAAAAGCGAATAATATCAATTTATCAAAAAAAAAAAAAACATTCAAACTAAAACATGACAAAAATCAAAAGCGCCAATCAGCAACAAATTAGTGGTCTATTTTTAGCACAGTTTTGTCTGTCTGTCTCTTTGAAATAAACTCAAAAACTACTGTACATATTATCCACCACTTCTCACCAACCAACTCAGGTTTTACCAACCGTATAAAGTATACGTAGGTACCGTATAAAGTATACCCCGGGCGTAGCCGAGGTTCTATTATAAAATAAACAACTGGCTGTCTATACAATTATATTCGGCTTTGTCCGTCTAAGTAGGAGTCCCAAGATGCCAGTCCCAGTCCCATGCAAGTCCCAGCTTCAGAGGTACATATTTTATTAAGGGATAACATTACGACACTGGATCGGCAGAATGGCTGAAAGTTTACGCCCTATCAAAGAAGACAAATATAGGATGCTTTTTGTAAACTTGAGTCAATGTAGTTGCTTAGATAATATGAAAAAAAAACACAAAATGTCTTTCAAAAAAAAAAATGCAGAAAAATCTGTAAATCTTATTACGACTTCCTCATATTTACTTATAATTTTTCTTACAAAAACAAATTAATCAATTATCAAAAATGCGTTTTATAGCATATATTCAGGAAACCACACATTAAATTGCAGTATATCCTCTTAACATATCGTTATTTAATCTATGCATGATCTATAACAAGCAACATTGCACAGCAGACTGTGGGTCGAAATATCTGATTAATTGCTGTCCACGATCGTAATCCCTGACAGCCCTTCAAACAGGATTAAGACGACCACATGGCTGACAATACATCTACCAAAACCCTTTGTTGTTGCACGAACCACGAATAAATTATACGCACAAGCATAAAACACCAACTTTCTGAACATTATGCTAACCAAATTACTCTTATTTATACTTATTTTAGACAGAATCGGCCATAAAAATGATATTTAATAAATATTATTGGTCGAATTCTGTCGGGGCGCTCGCAGGAGCCACAATGGCTCCCTAGTCGGTCCCGCACCATTGCTCCGTACAGTCGCGTTCGTCTATCGCAAATTATCCCGCGCTTTATTCAGTCTGTTCTAGTGTCATTTTTGAATTAAAAATAGTTCTGTGCTTGTGGTGTGTGTGACATTTTGGATTTTTCTACGCAAAGGTATACGAGCATACAGCTTATCTAATCTGTAAGTAGTTTTTTTGTCAAGATTCTGTATTTGTGGTCGTCCTTTATTTAAGTGCGAATCGATTGAAAGGACTACTGTCCTGAAAGTTGGGAAAACATGTTTTTCGCGATTATTCTTTGTGAAATGCTCATTTTTCTTTATTGGATGATAAATAATTCGTTTATTGAGACATTTTTATGTTCTGTCTCTTAATGTCGGTTTTAAATATTTGAAAACTGTTTGAATTTTTGTAACGTTTATGAAACAAATGGCTGTCTCCGACCTTTGTGGATAAATGATGAGGTTTTATCACGATATGTCCATTTCATTTGTTAATTCCTGGAGGTGGGCTCGCCTATTTATAGTATAATCAAAATGTTTCACGGAATATTGTAGGCAGGGCATGAATTATGAGAACCTTTTTCTATTTTCAGCTTTACTACGTATTTTGGGGATGAATATTTTAGGCTTTATGCCTACGTCTTTTGTTCTCATCTTTATAAATACTTACGAGTAGAGGGTGAACATTTTATATTTGAAATTTTAGATCCCGAATGTAACATAAAATAATGTCCTACCTACTTCAATCAATTGCGATTTCCTTGTAATATTTTTCCTATATTTTACGGGTCTGTATAATGATGGTATAATGCAACAATTTATTGATTTTAACAATTTCCCGAAACTTATCCTGCTTTATAATGATTTATGTTATATATTTATGAAGATGACATTTTTACATTTTATCCTAGTTTAAAGGATTTTTAAGTAGGTAGGTATAATTTAGCCGTTTATCTCAGACTGACTGAATCAGATATACCAACTGTTTGTCTAGACGAGATGGCGGGGTCGATGACCTAACTCGTGGTGGAACCCCACACATTTTTTATCTTTTTAATGATTTGAGAGGATCCCATCAATCGATAACATTATGGTTTAAGAATAGAAAGGTATAGTTTTAAGGGAATATGTGTTACTACCAGAATTTTCTAGATGGATTGAGAAAGCTCTAGATTGAATTACAGCACGAATTTTCCCATTATTATGTCTCTATTCGTATTTATGACTTCAAATATTTAATAAAAATATTTTAATGCAGAATTAAACAAGGGGCTTAGCTAGATCCTACAACAATTCGATTTTCGGAGTATTTATTGTAACACTTTTTAAGCAGTAAGTTTACATATTTACTTAGAATTTTTAGACATTGCTACCCTTTGTCTACTAAGTATGCCATTGAACATAATTTCTGAATTAGTTTGTGATAAAAATAAAAACAAAAATTCACTTACCTACCAAAATACACATATTTTTTACTTGCTTCAAATAAGTTCAAAACCTATGTATTTTCGATCACGCAGCTACATACCTAGGTACATAAACCGTCGATATCAGGACCAGATAATATTATCTGTATCCCGTAATTAATCCCACGGCAATAGATCTGTTTGCTGGCTGAATGATCTCGCTAAATTACTAGTTTCGGCAAATGTCGGCTAAAATGCGAAGTTCATGTGAAAATTAACGCTTTTGTTAGTTGTTTGATTTGTTTGATTGCGTTGCATTGCTGTTCTCTGCGGTTTGACTAATGTCCAAAGGTGACTTCCCGTACGTGGATAAAAAGTAGCCAAAGTTATTACTTGATACATCAGCTGTTTTCGTTTTTTTTTTGATAGTTACATCTAAATAAGTCCAAGCGTTTTAAGATTTGCTGGAACAATTAGTCAGACTTTCCACCTCAATCCAGTTACCTTCTCCTGCAACCCGATACCCCTTGGTAGTTAGTTATCAAATCTGGCCTCTGACTACCCGTAACGACTGCCTAAAATGTCCAAATGGTAGTCGGTGCTCACCAATTTAATGTGCCTTCTGATATGAAAATTCATGAAACATGAAACACTTTACCTACACCTATAGTTTTTTTTAATGTAAACTATATCCCATGTTAAATTAGTTCTCATCAGCTTTCAAAATAGACTACTCCATCTCCTCTCTCATTAATAACACGAAAATTCTAGTCACCCTCATCCTCCCTGCATATCAAACAAAATAAGCAATAATTAGACTGCAAACCACATCCGAGTCTAGCCGTAACCAATCAAATCAGTCTACAAACTCCCCCTAGACTAGCACAGTATTAAAATCATGATTTATGACCGAACAGTCCGCACTGAAATTTCACAGACAAATAAACCTAGTTGGCCATACATGAAAAACCAGCCAAGTGCGAGTCGGACTCGCGTACGAAGGGTTCCGTACGATTATTGAGCAAAAAATCACGTTTGTTGTATGGGAGTCCCCCAAAATATTTAATTTATTCTAGTTTTCAGTATTTGTTGTCATAGCGGCAACAGAAATACATCATCTGTGAAAATTTCAACTCTCTAACTATCACGGTTCATGAGATACAGCCTGGTGACAGAAGGACGGACGGACAGAGGAGTGTAAACAATAGGGTCCCGTTTTACCCTTTGGGTACGGAACCCTAATAAACATTTCATCTCGACACTACCACTATTTTTGGCAAGGGTACTTTATGTCCTGCCAACCCTTACTAGTAACTAATCTCGATTTGAAATCGAGATTTATATCGATACCGCAATCTCGATTCGAATCGGTATTCGGTGTGAATTTTTATCGAGATGCCAATTGGCAATCTGCGGTTTCAAAGGTAATTTATACGATTCGAAATTCGAATTTTTCGTTTGATACTGGTTGTGTTAGATTTTATGAATTTGAAAATAGAATGATATTGCTTTTGTATTTTTTTCTCTGTATTTTTTTATTTTTGAAAAGATGTTGCTTCGGATATTATTTAGAACTTTAGCTTTTTATAGAAACATGTGTATCTTTATATATTAAAAAAAAACAGTTATTTTGATATCACAAAAAAGCTTGCCTATTACCTACACAAAATGTACCTACACATAAAAACATTGTTATGGCATTATCAGTAAGATGCTATGTGGAACTTTATCTGGAATCTCTGAAACTGGCCATTATAGGTACTAGATATTTTTCCACGATTTGCAACCCATTAAAACAATTTTTACAATAATTATGCAATTTTAACAGTCTTTGTAGTTACCCATACGTAACTTGTAAAGCATTAACTATGCGTCTACTTCTCAGAACAATAATGACTAATCGAATTAGTTCATTTATAATTGGGATGTCCATTGTCCATAGCTATGGCCAATCAATACATATAAAGGAGGGTTGTAACTTGTAACCTAGTGATCATGCGTTGGTAATGTTAGATAATCTATGAACAGTAAGTGCAAAATATCTTTGCCCTTGTGAAGTTAGCCGTTTGACCATTTGCGCATTTGTTCGTACAGACATTGTCGAGAAGCTTTGCTTGTCTTAAGTTGACTATTGTTGACTTCAAAATAGTACTTCAAAAATATGTACATATTTTCTCGTATGTACATAAATATATTTACAAAAAACAGGTTATGTTAATTTTTTTCATGTTATTTTAAAAATATAACTTGTAAGTATTTCTAGTAGATAGGTTTAGGTACCATAGAATTAAAACAAAAAAATACAAACCTCCTTTTTGGGAAAGTCGGTCAAAAAACCCACAAAATACATCATGAAAATAGAGCCACATAGGAAAAGATAGACAGAGTAAGAGATAAAGAGAGAGAGAGAGACAGGAACTGACCCTCGTATCGTGGCTAACCCATTCAGATAAGTTAATATATTTTTTATGAACTACCCTTCAGTTTTATGGCGTTTCGGTGGACTAGGGTGTACCTACGTGTAAATAAAATATACGGTATTTCACCCTTACGTACATACGTACAGTCAACTTCAGGTCAGTGGTAACAGGTTTATAGGAAAATCGTACTTATTACTATTGAGTTAAGGTGCATGACAGTTACCACTGATGTGCAGTCTACTGTACCTTTTTTCAACGATATTTGTTATGCTTTTCATTGGCTGTTGGTGTTTTGTGAAAATTTATTGAGTCGTGGATCGGAACGTGCGTTGAACACTGCTGGTGAATATGTAAAACGTTTTTAAAAAACTTGTTCCCAAAAAAAATACACCGATTTCGGTAATAGGTGATACCTTTTCCATAGTTTGTAAAATACTATGCTGAAACCAGCAAAATCGGTTTAGCCAAGCATGAGATAATCGGGCACCTTCTTTTTTCGAAGTCGGTTAAATATAGGAAGTTTATTATAAACGTTAGTTTATTAGTAAGTCCAATGACCCGTCATTAGTCGGTTGTAACTTTGTGTATCATTAAAATAACTAATAAAGTAATAGGCTAGTTTCCTAAAAAATAATAATTAGTCCGTCTTGTAGATTGTCCAAAATTAAGCGATACGTATTTTTTCTTTTTTAAATTGGATCAGAACTTGTTAAGATATAGCGTGTTAAAGTTGAGTGTGACGTCACAAGTTGCTACAATTTTCAGGACACTGTGACGTAAAAGGCCCCCACTCCTAATTTTTGAAGTGTATTATCTTTGTCATTTTATGTTTAATTAAAAAAAGAAAAAATACGTATCCAATATTTTTTGAGTATCTAAAAAGCGGACTAAATATTATTTCATTATTTCGACCCTGGACACTACCCTATTGTGTCAGTTATTCCTTAGTGTAAAACTGACAGTTTTGGGAGTGTTTTACATGCGAACATTAGGGTAAATATCAAATGTTTTCCGGGTACAAGCTGTTTATATTTATTATTGTTCATGACTGTACTATAATCATAGCTCAAAACAGGAATAATACAGCTTTTTTAGCACATATAACAATGGGTGAAAGTGACTAGATGTGTCTCTCTGTTTGTCCCGCTTTCAAGCCAGAACCACTGAACCAAATGAAAAGATACACAGGTAGAGCATGAGAAAAGACGGATAACATACTTCTAAACCAGTTGCAGGAAGTTGTTCCCCCACCAAGCTATGAAACTGCTAGGCAGTCTATTTTCTATAAGTAGGTATAATGTAGGTATATGCAACTACGAGTACCTTTACCACAGTTAAATGACGTCAAAGATGGAGAGTAGAATATACCTACGTATGGAATAATTTGTGAAATCTTACGGCATAAAATGTCGCCGTAAAGGTTTGCATGGTTCAACGATCAAAGTAAAATGAGCCCTTTTTGAGATCACGTGTAGTTTCCTAAGTACTTGCCAAAGTAAAGGAATATCGTTGAGAATATTCTGCAACTAACATATATGTAGTTACTTACTCGTTACAATCTGAGTCAGGTATTTTTTTTTGTATTGCAATTTGCATTTTCTATTAAGTATCTAAGTATTGATTTCTTCAGTCAGACTTCAGTCAAACAGATGAACATCAGTGTTTTACAACGAGTGACTGCCTATGTGACCTCCACAGCCTGTCTTACCAAGGGGTATGATCCGGTACCCTTTGGTAAGACCGGTATCAGACCTTCTGGTTTCTGAGTACCCGTAACGACTCTCAAGATCTTCATATGACAGCCGGAACCCGCGAATTTTACCTGCCTAAGCACATGCGTTAAGCGTTGCTTAACCTTATGATCGATTCGTGGGTCTGTTATTTAGCCACGAGCTCAATATTATGCCCTATATAATATAACTGGGTATATGGTATATCGCACGCCTCGTTGGTCTAGTGGTCGCAAGCGCGGCTGCTGAGCATGAGGTCTCGGGTTCGATTACCGGGTCGGGCCGAAATCGCTTTGTGGGTTTTCTTAAACTTTCACAAAGCAGCCCGTAGTCTGGAAGTTGGTGATTGATTCACCCGTTGGTGAATGTCGGTCCTGCGCCTGATCTCTCTCCGGTCGTGTCGGATTGCCGTCCCATCGGGTTATGAGAGTGAAGGAATAGGGAGTGCACCTGCGTCTGCGCAAATGCTCGTGCACTATAATATATCCTGCGCAGCTGGCTGATCTCCTTAAATGAGAACAGCCGCCGTGGCCGAAATCGGTCGTGGACGCCATTAACTGGGTATATGGGCTCAATATAATATAATTGGGTTGAGTAGGTTAGATAGGGCAGTCGCTCCTTGTAAAGCACTGGTACTCAGCTACATCCGGTGAGACTGGAAGCCGACCCCAACATAGTTGGGAAAAGGCTCGGAGGATGATGAGGTCAATATTATACCCCGTTTTCACAATACAGAATAATCTCGATATCTGTTTACTGAGTAACAAACTAATATTGCCTCGTAAGGTGTATTCAGTTATTAAGCGAATCTCCCGAAGCCTAGTGAGGCATCAAATTATTTCGTAACCGGTTCATCAGATTAGCTGTATAGATATCAGCTTATTTGTGTGGTTAGTGGTATTAAGACAAGGCATTTGTAATATTTAACTAAGTACTTAGCAATAAAGCTGTTATTTATTTAATAAGCGTCACATCTTTTTTCCCGACTCCGAAAAAGTAAAGGATGTCAATTCGGATGTCTTTATTTTTAAAAATAGTTTAGAAATTACTTTGAAACATTAGGTAGTTTTACCAATTCTAGAAGTGGTTGTTAAATTAAATATAGTAACCTAAAGATCTGATAAAACGGCAATCCGACCGGAGAGAGATCAGGCGCAGGACCGACATTAATGTGCACGGGTGATCAATCACCAACATCCAGACTCTGGGACTGCTTTGTGAAAGTGCCTTAATAAATTCCCTATCACATGAGTCATATGTGATATACACTAATTGTTTAACTATTGTGTCTTCATCGTGGACAGCGCAGTGGTTAAATTAAAAGCCATAAAGCAATATCGGTCCCACCCGGGAATCGAACCCTGTCCACAGAAATCGTGCTATGCGAATGCTAGATCTACCAGGCAATATGCATATTAACAAACATATTTTGTATATCTATGTAGATATGAGCGTCCATTCAAAATGGTAATCCGTTAACGTTAAACTCGACATCAAAGAGCACTGGGATTACCCGACAGCTACAATGTGAAGTACAGTCGACGACATTATTTTATGCCCTCAAAACTTTGTGATCTTTAGGCGCAAATAAACTAATATAAAATTTAAAAAAATGCAAGTTTGTGACGTTGTAGGTGATAATTTCATAATACAGAAGTGGTTTTAAAAACTATTTTAATAAAAATAGAAAACCAGGTTATCTGTACGTGTCATAGGCAATCTGTTATCTGCGTAAACATTAATTCTTCCAGGATACGGGTGAAATCACAAGAACTCTCGGAGCACGTGGTGTGTCTTAGCAAGTCTTAGTACCTACCTATGTTATCTACGAACAATAACGAACGAATTCCAACAGACTCACCTTGGGCACATAATTTACATACTTTTTTCTATAGTAAGTTGTCAATAATTAATCCAGAAGTTTATTTAATTCTTTTTTAGGCATATCGTATTGAGGAAAGTACGAATTGTGGTAAGTGAGTGCTCCAAACATTATCGTCCGCGACTGTACACCATACAAATTGTATGACGCCATGACAGCTAAGTATAGCCAAACGCATTAATGCACCGTCATTCGCAATATGTAGGTGCAAGTGTGTTTAGAGTGTTGCATCGGCTTGTTAGGATTATCATGTGTGTTGGAACTTTTACATTATGAATAGGGGAAATCAAAGTGACTTTTTAACTATTGCAGAAATCAGAGAAAATATGGTGTTGAAAAATTATGACATCCACAAATAATATGGATTTCTATTGATAAAAGATTTTTCAAAATCGATTTAGTAGAGTCAGATATATACACAGATGGCCAAGTTGCAGAAATCAGTTAAAAAAAAGTGGAGCCAGAGATTACTCTCCCAAAATTTATCTCTTAATGATAATACAAGTACAGTCCTAATACAGATTTTTTGTTATTTCAGGAAGTTAAGTAAAGTTTAAAAGCCACTCATTTCAGTGCATAAGAGACATAGTGTCATTCACCATTCAGTACCTAAGCTTCGTAATAAGTAGAAATATAGTTGTATAACAAAAGGCAAAATAAGAATAAGAATATTGCAACTATATTTAGTTGGAAACTTTCGAGAAGGTTTGAAGAGACAATAAAAACTGTTCCAAGAATCTTCCGATACTCGATACCACTTGTATATCGCGAATATTTCCTGGTTCTTCGAATAGGGGACCAATATTGTGGTGAAGTTTATTTTTAAATAATTTCCGAAGAAAGAAGGATATACCTTCATAAGTTTACTTTTCTCTTGGCAAAATAAATACAATCAAAACATTGAAAAACAAACTTTAAGATAGACGAAAAGATTTATCCAAACCAAAAATTAATAACTACGTCCACAGATTGAAAAAAAAATCAAAAAGGAATTTTCATTGCACAGGGTGTGACAGATTTGTTCAACCTCGTCACAAGTTCGTCACGAGTGCCATTCAACCACGACCTCCATCAAATAGGTTCGTCACATACGTATGTAGTGACGAACGCTGGACATATCGATAAAATCCAATAATGTTTTTTGCTGGAGTTTTTAACGGAAAATGTTCGCCATTTCTTGTTCAGTTTTCCAACCGAGTTACTGGCCGATAAGATAAATCGAAATGTAAAATGATTTTCAGTTTTTCGGTTGAAATAATGAGAGCGTGCTTGAAATTTTCGTCATTATCTTTTTGGCAATACGTGGTGCAGTCGTGAATATATGTACTATTTATGTAACATGCTTATTATTTATTTGTTCCTTAAAAGTTACATTTTATATTATATAAAGTACACACTGTCCATCAAAACTATAAATATAGTTTGTCTATTGGATCATGTTGGATCTTAACTTACGTATTAACAGTCAGATTTTTTTGAATATTTACGTTTAAAAAAGTGTGCAATGTCTTTTATTCACTATGATTCAACAGTCTTATAAATGAAACAAACATGGATTTTAGGTAACTTTAACTGATTAATTTTTTCACTCAAAACTTTCACAATAATTCATTCCAAACCAAAATAAATCTTTATCTTCATCTCTAAAACATTATTCATACGAAGTAATTAAAAAGCAAATGATTCTCAAACTTAGCTCTAAAGTGCTACTACTTAATAATAAAATAGTTTTGAACTTGTAATTTCCACTCGTTTTAGGTAAAGTGCAGCTAAAGTTTTTAAACTGTCTGAGCCAGTGATTTTCAAAGTTTCTCGTCTGTCATAATTTATTTTCATAGCGGGTGGTGCATGGCTGAAAACGATAAAATATAGTGCATAATAATTGTATACTAATTTTTCAGAGTTAACTAGTTAAGAAGTGCATTAATCTTGCTTATGACATTTATAATGGACATAATTATGTATGTTATATTTGTTGAGGATCAATATAATATTTCTGTAAAATTATAATATTGCTGAGCTTTTATCATAAGCTCATGCAAAAGTTTGTAAGGATGTATATCGGTATATGGTTTCCGTTTTTTTTTTAAAGAAAAACTACAGGATGGATTTTGATGAAACTTGGCAGCAATGAAGTCCATGATATACATAATTACTTTTTATCCCCCTTTGTGACACGGGTGAAACCGCAATGTTAAGAAAGTATAGTATAATTTCTACTCCCCGTAACTAACTAGAAACAAACAGACGGTTTGATTGGCTGTGGCTCAACTATTTGCTCAGATTCTCACTCGGTTTGAGTGTTAGCTTTGCATATATGTATGTATGTAGATAGACTGGTTTGAGCGTATGTATATGTATGGGTATGAGAGTAAACGTACGGGAAAAAACTCGACATGGAATAGATTTTTTTATGAATTTTATGGACGTGTTTGAGAAAGAAAACACTTTTGAGCTGTAAAATGTGGAAAAATGTTTTTTTTCCCACGCTGTGGTGGGGTCAGCTTTTTTTAAAAAGAATGTTTTTCATGGATTTACAGTTGATTTACCATTTTATTTTTCGTTCTTTAATGTTGGTTGTTAGTTGTACGAATATGTAACCCATTGTTTCGTCTGCATACTCACCTTCATGCACCTAGATAATAGACAGCAATGAAATAAACTGAAACGTTTTGGTTTTATATCCCTGTTCCCGAACGTCTTTAAGTTTTTTCCTCCTTTTCTCAAGTTCGCTACCTAATTATTCATCTTTTCGCTAACCCATTAATCCTCCCTTTGGTCTCAATCGATTGACCGTTTTCCAATAAATATTTATTCTACGAAAATACATAAGAATTAAATCTTCAATTAACTTAAAATTCACACGTCGTGCGACCTTTGCTCGGAGTGCAGTGCTTGTTGTTCGTTACGTAAATAAATAGTTTAAAAGTTGCATTTGTGGTATTTAGAAAGGAAATTGATTGTGATACAGTTAATCAACATTGATTTAATACCACGCAGTGAAAAAATTACTCAAATATCGTAACTATACCATAATATTTCAACAAACAGAAAAGCTTTAAAGTGCCGTTGTGTCATTCAAGTAACCTCAAAGTGTGTGTGCGAAGAGTACAGTCTGTCATCCTGACTCACTCTCGCAACAACAATTTTTAAGCTTTGCCACATACGAACCGTTAATTGGGGCATAATAGTTAAGTCGCCGTAGCGGGTTGAAAAGCTGTGCACCTTAAGAACAAAGCGTGCAAGGAGTTGCCGGATCGAATCCCACCTACGCACAAGGGAACTTTTTTAAAGAATATTTAATTTTCAACAGTTTGTTAATAATTTGTTAAGATGATGCATTCTCCTAAAGAAAAAACTAAATGCTCACCTGGCGGCGAACTAAATAAAGCGCCTACAACTAGCGAACAGCAAAATCCTACAATTCGTAAGGTAGACCGTAAGAAAAAAGAACCAGAATGGTCCGTGGCGCTGGATAAAAAATATGGCGAGTTACAAACAAGCTTAGAAGAGTGGCGTAAGGATATGACCGATAATATTTCTAAGTTAACCGACAAAGTAACAATGATTCAAACCGATTTATCGGCCCTCACCCAAACCTCAGTCGAAATAAAAGCAGAAATAAATATCATTAGATCGGAACAAATTAATTTAAAACAGCAATTTTCAAATTTGGATTCAAAATATAATAAAATAACTGAAGATATTATTAACCTACAGAACTCCATCCAATTTACCGATGATCAGCAGAGAACTATGAATTGCCAAATTGAAACTATAAATAAGCATGTGCAACACAACTTAGAATTACAGAGTACAGTCGCGGATTTGGTCACTAAAATAGATTACCTGGAGCAGAGTGCTAGACAGTGTAACATAGAACTATGTAGTGTACCGGAAAGGAAAAACGAGGACTTATTGGCGATAATTGAAAACATTGGATCCAAAATAAAATGCCCTATACGTAAACAAGACATTATCTCAATTCATCGCGTTCCCCACGCACACCGTGAAAATGTAAATCCCAAGAATATAGTGGTGAAGTTGACCTCACGTATTTTACGCGATAATGTACTCAGCGCATACCGCTTAGCTAAAGGACTAAACTCGGAACAATTGGGTATATCAGGCTCTCCCCACAGAATTATGATGCATGAGCACCTCACCTTAAAAAATAAGCATTTATTTCGGGAATGTAAGGAGGCATGTAAGAAATGTAATTATAAGTTTGTGTGGGTCAAGCACGGAACTATCCTCGTACGTGAGTCAGAAACGACTAAAGCATTTCCTATTCGATCTCAACAGGATATTGCCAAGATCAAGAGAGGATACGCATCTACACTGCCTAATTAGAATGTTGAATGCACTCACACTATTTTTGTCATGTGTCTTTGTAAATGATCTGCATATTTTTTACGTTATATTTATAATTTTCATTATCGCTTTGTTTAAAATATGTACTACATTTGGATACAGTTATTTCAATTGTTATGCTTTGATGGAATGTTTGTCATGCCGAAATCAAATGCTATACAGCTTAAAATTCTTATTATTTTTCAAAGGCTATAAAGTGATATTTTTGGTTTGCTACTTTTGCCTTCAAGTTTTTTCCATATTACCTATCGCTGTGTATAATCCAGGTTTTCACTTGGGTCAATGCTGTATGCCCTCTAACTCTAATATATTTATTTATAACATGTACCTATCGCACAAATGGCTATTAATAATTTAGAAATATTCTATCAAAACTGTAGAGGGCTCCGCACTAAACTGCATTGCCTTTATGTGAGTATTCTATCTAATTGTTATGATATTATCATTCTAACAGAAACTTGGCTTACTCCTGAAATATCAAGTAATGAATTTATTGACCAACGATATGTGGTATATAGGTGTGATCGCGATCGGGCGGCTACTGGTAAAAAAGATGGGGGTGGTGTCCTCATTGCTGTTCTGAAGAATTTAAATTTAAACACAGTACAGATAGCATCGGATACCTCCCTAAATGCTCATATTGAACATATTCTTTTACGTTTCTCGCGTTCCGGAAAAGGTAAGTATCAGGTTATTAGTGCAGTATATATACCGCCACGCACCCCAGAGTTCGTGTATGAATCTTTTTTTTGCATGATGCGGTCCATACTTGATAATGACAATATCGAATTCTTTTATTTAATAGGAGATTATAATTTACCTGAAATTAATTGGGTCTTATGTCCGAATGATGCATCTGTTCAAAATGTAACTTGTAATGGTACCTCGAGTAATGCTATAAATCTCAATGCCTTCTTGAATTTTATTGACGGATATCAGTACAATATGTTGAAAAATATTAATAATACAATTTTGGATTTGGTTATTAGTAATAATAAGGTATCAATATATGAATCACCCGACAGTTTAGTGAAGCCGGATAATCAACATCCACCTTTATGTATTAAATTGTCAGTAAATTTTAATTTAAAATGTATAAATCGCAAATCATCAAAAAAACATAATTATTATAAAGCTGATTATGATCTCATAAATTGCGAATTGAGCAAAATTGACTGGGCTAGTTCCTTGGGTAATTTGTCCACTGAAGAGGCCTTGAACGTATTTTACAATAATATATCGCGTATTGTAAAGATGCATGTACCTTTGACTACTGTAAGAACAACCAACTTTCCTGTATGGTTCTCACCCTCACTAATACATATTTTTAAAACTAAGACTAAGGCATGGACGAAGTGGAAGAAATTTCATAACATCTCGGATTACGAACTTTTCTCAATTTATAGACATCGTTTTCAGATTGAATGTGAACATTGCTATAGAGAGTATATAACTTCTGTAGAAAGTAGTATCAAACATAATATAAGATATTTTTGGAAATTCATATCAGACCGTAAATCAAATACCGGTATCCCCTCCACAATGCACTACCATAATACATACACCACTGACGGCAATGAAATCTGTAATCTTTTCTCAAGTTATTTTCATTCGGTTTACGAACCATCTGCCGGAAACTTTTCACTTTTAACTGATGATTACGCAGACAATTGTAGCTTGATTAGCAGTATTAATTTCAATCTGGATACAGTCCTTAAAGCACTAGAATCCTTAGACGCTACCAAAGGACCTGGACCAGATGGCTTACCGGTGATGTTTCTCAAAAAGACAGCATCTAATCTATGCATTCCCCTGCAAATAATTTTTAATAAATCATTATCAGAAGGAGTATTCCCTGCGGTGTGGAAGCAAGCAAACGTCACCCCAGTTTATAAGTCCGGTCCTAGGGATGACGTAGAAAATTATCGCCCTATATCTATTTTGTCGTCCTTGTCGAAGCTCTTCGAGAGATTAGTCCACAGCGAATTATACCCAATTCTTAAAAACAATATTATACGTTATCAACACGGTTTTGTAAAGAATAGGTCTACAACCACCAATTTAGTCACTTTCGTAGATTACTTATTTAACAGCATGGACTCTCGTATACAAGTTGACTGCGTATATACTGACTTCCGAAAGGCTTTTGACAAGGTCGATCATATACTACTATTACAAAAACTTGCCTACAATGGCATACGTGGAAACCTACTTAGGTGGTTTTCTTCATACATTTCCAACAGAACTCAGAGAGTAGTGGCCAACGGTTACCAGTCACCAACGATAAACGTTACTTCTGGAGTCCCACAAGGATCTATCTTAGGACCTCTACTCTTTAATATATTTATTAATGACATTCACACGTGTTTCAAAAACTCAAAAATTCTTTTATACGCAGATGACCTCAAAATTTATAGACAAATTAATAGCAATCGGGACAGCTATCTCTTCCAAGAGGACCTTAATAATTTTTCCAACTATTGTATCAAAAACAAACTTCAACTTAGTATTCCAAAATGTTGTTGTATCAGCTTCACTAAGAAAAAAGATGTCCTTAAATATCCTTACTCTCTAAATAACTCAAACCTCAATAGAGTGTCACTCGTTCGGGATCTTGGTGTGGTGCTGGATGATAAGTTACACTTCAATATTCATATCGATAACGTTGTGGGTAATGCATTCCGAATGTACGGCTTTGTTATGAGGTCTGCAAAAGAATTTAAACGTCCGGATACGTACTTGTATCTTTATAAGTCTTTGGTTCGGTCGCAACTGGAGTACGCAGTTTCGGTGTGGAGCCCTCTTTATGACAAATACTCTGAGAATATTGAGAAAGTGCAAAAGAAATATCTAAAGGCAGTGCACTACCGATGTTTTCGTTCTTCCTTGTCTTATAAAAGCTTACTTAAAAAATACAAGCTCATGGAGTTGAAAGGCAGGCGCTTGCAGCTTGATGCAATGTTTCTATATGATATTTGTAATAATTCCTACGATTGTCCAGATATTACCGATAGATTGTTTTATGTAGTTCCAAGAAACACATTAAGACGTGGTGTACGTGAACGACCTGTATTTGCCGTAACATCATGTAAGACCAATGCAGGGGTACGTGCGCCCTTACGCCGACTCACAAATAATTTCAATGTTTACTTTAAGACTCTTGACTTATTTGCTGATTCTGTTGGAAGATTTAGAAAGAAGGTTATTGAAACAATAGGTGCCTTAGAATCTCTCTAGTTATAAATATTTTGTGCCTTTCCATCTAATTAATATGTATAAACTTATTTTATTTTTTTTATTTTGTTAACTGTTCCTACAATTTCCTCTTTTAGTAACTGTTCCATTCACTTGCCTGTTTTCATTTTATTTTAACTGATTTGTTTTGTTTGTATCGCATTGCATGACGTAGTTTTAAGGATTACAGTATACATATTCTGTGAATAACGTAGTTGGATATACAATTGTTAAACCTTGTTATCAATACTTCATATAATTCTATACTTTTGTTATTTTTTTATATATATTGTTCCTAAGAAAATAAATAAATAAATAAATAAATAAATTCACCGTGACCGTGAAAATAAAGCCAAAATACCAAATAGATATAAAACCTTGAAACAGCGAGGTCAACAATTCTAGACTTTTCGCAATTGGCGTTGACGTGCACCATAGATTTCAATGATGGCGGCCACTCCCGCCATTTCTCATTAGTACTGGGCTTGGTTTTAACTTATACACGAAGATCGTCATGTTTTATGTAATCTTTTAGGTTTTAGGGATAGATTTTTGTATTTTTGGTAGATGAGAAATATTGGTGTACCTATGTGTGTAAGATGTGTCGTGGTACATATAGTTTACGGTATAATCTATGGTCTGAAACAGTTGGTTATTTCGTATTTGAATAAATAATATAATCCATCCTAAAATATATACCAACTTATTTACATGGTTATTTAACAACGAAAAGCATTTACGACAAAAAATCTTGTGTAGTTACGACAAAATTGTCTGCTTTTAGTAATTCTCTAGTTCTCAGGATTGGGTATCCATACCTAGTTATCTGACTAGAACGTACTATGTATACTTACACCTGAAAAATTACCCTTCTCCCCTAAATATGAGCAGACGATTTATAACTACTGGTAACACCTGTTCTTAGAATTATTTGTCGAAGTTGTACCGCAGAACATTTTCCGCGGTAAACTGCGGGCGAAAAAATATAGTAGTGCCATTTTATTATTATTTATTATCTTGTAACTAACAAGAACAGGGTTTAAGTGTCTAGTACATATTTACAATGAAATGTGTACTACTAAGCTTATTCGGTAAAATTGCTTGGCGAATTAATTAGGCGTCGTAGCTTGATATTTCTGGTATATCAAATCACAAAGTTATGAGCAACAGTCACCAGGACAACTACGTGACTATGTACCTAACTTTCACATACTTTAAAAATAAAAATAAAATAATGGAATGTCAGCAGGTACTAATATTATTTCCAGACTTAATAAAGACACTCCAATGTACTACATAATTACACTTTTCCTTAAAAAACAGTATTAATTATTCCCTAAAACACACACACACACACACACACACAAATACGTTGACATAGTCACAAACAGTCCAATTCTAATTGAAAACAGCATGGCGGTGAAGGCTCTCTCTAACATTCAGAGTTGGGTCACAACTAATGGCAGGCTATTTGATCCCATGGGCCCAAGTTATAGCAAAGAGATTATACGACTTGGTCAAGTTTGATGTTAGACAAGTGACGATGCGAGTGGGGAAATATCAATTAGGTAAATAATTTTGGGGAAAGTGTAGGTCTACTTTTTTGTTTAAAACTCAAAATATTCATTTGCTAATTAAAGTATTTACAGGTGTTGGTACTAGGGCTAAGTTACAGCTTAACAGCCTTTTTCAGGCGTTGCAAATTTTACCTCACCTCAGTAAACACGGAATAAATGTTTATTAATAAGACTGTACAGGTTTTGAAAAACCCAAAATTCCTTTTTATGTTAAGTCGGTTAAAAAGAAGTATTAGACGGCTAGATAACTATTCATATTCATATTATTTATTTGTGATCTGATGACCTGATGACTATGATGAGATCGTGAAAAGGCTAGAGAGAGGAGGACGATGAATTGAATACTTCGTCGAAATTGACAAGTAACAGTTTATAAAACTTGAATAATTTGAACAACTAAATGATTTTCTCTCTTCTCAAAATAACTTCAGTACCCTATAAGGCGTGAAAATAAAAAATAATCCAAACAAATAGACATAACATCTTAAAAGATAAAGACAAACTTAAACACAAAAACTCGGATAATCAAGGAATTTCCCACTCGTGCCAGTTTCAGGAAACTTTGTAACTTTTTAATTAAAATCTGTTAATAATTCATCTCAATTTGCTGAGTGTCCTGACAAAGGTTTTTGCTTGCAAACTCTTCAAGCCTCGAGTACAGGGTAAGTAGGGTTGCTTTACATAAATATTATACTTATCGACATTGTCAAGTCGCCTTTTGATATATTTTTCTTTCAGTAGAATATATTTTAGGAAGTAGGCATTATATTACTGAGTCAGACAGTGGTTTTATAATGCGATTTTTCCACTGATAGATACTATCTAATCATACATTTGTTGGTCGATGGCAAATATGGTTCACCGTAGTAATGTATATAGACTCAAACCGTACTTATGTTTGGTGTACTAGCTTAAAAAATGATTTTAACCTATTTACAGCTATTTCCCCACATTTTACTTGAGAGCTAGGTGTATTTCTTCATGTAGGTAAGTCCTCTTGACGTTAAGTACCACCTTACGAAAATTACGTAAGGGGACATAAATGTAATTCCAAAATTACTTTCCCATTAATAATGAAGGAAGTATGTCTAAAAGTTGTACCATCTAACCCGTTAATCACATATTCAAAACCACATCTTAAAAGCACACAGGCACTGACAATTTGCACCCCATCGACTACACGTAAAGGGTTAAATATCAAACATTATCTATGTCTATTGGACGTAGTTATGCAGAAACGTTCCAACCCACTGTAAGTTGAATTTGAGATAAAGCATTTACGCGTTTCAGTTGTATTCTTTTTTATTCTAACTAGTAAAGGTATATAGGTACTAGAATTTTTATTGTTGAATTATATTGAGTTTAGATAACCATATGCTAAATTTTAGGCTGTTCAATCACAATAACTCGATTTCGGGTGACTTGTGGGTTGGAACGTTTCTGCATAACTACGTCCTATTTGTACCCTCTTCCGTAACAGATTTTCAACCCTTACAAACCCTCTTAGGGGATTACGAAACGTCCCTTTTTAAGGGGTGTTCAAGATTACTTTCTTTGGATTCCCCAGTTTAGAAGTTTTGCCAACTTTGATCTGTGAATTTGGAATATTCATGATTCAAGTTGAGCTTTCGGTGTCAGTGTTACTTATTATTAAAACAATGGATGGCGGAGTGTTACATTTGTTTTTCGAGAGCACGATCAATAATTTAGTATAATGTGTCATTATTATGACCTTTTTTCTACTGTCATGGATATAACATATTAGTTAATACGACACAAATACCTGCCAAGGTTACCTATAATTTTATAATGAAGATATTCAAATGTAATTGCAAATTATAAAATTTAAAGGCTGACTTTAAAAGAATAGGAAGGAATGAGCTTTAATCACCACGCTTGTGATTTCAGTTTTCTTTCCTCAAGATGTTTTCCTTTACTCATTCTCTTTGACGATTTTTGAATAATTAACACGTTTTCTATGTAACTAAAACACAACAGAAAAAACATAGAACGCAAATGTTGAACCTTTCCCATAATATTTCCATCACCATTAAAACCAAATCGATCATACACAAAGCTGAGATTGGCAAACTTCCCCCAACAGTTAATACAGTAAATACACGCGAAAACCCCTCACTTCCTACCTTTCAGTATTGAAGCTTATACCACGCACACTGAAGACTAAACAGTAGGCCGACAGTTAACCTGATGATTGGCAAAACACGTTTTCGTAGATTTAGTTCTAATTTCAATCATCAAATAGCCCGTCCTGCTATGGATAAGTAACGTGAGGGAGTGTCAGACTCTTACTAAAACCCTTTCCACCTTATTATAAAACGTGGTTTTAAGAAGTGCCCGCTTTAGTAATAGCTTTAGTCCACTGATTTTGTTCGGGACGGTGGTTTAAAGGTGGTACAAAACCTGGTACTTTTTTAAAACTTTATAATAAGGTGGTTCATGTTACTTCGTAGGCCTTTTATGTACCAGGGCTGCGGTAACTCTTTCGAACAATGCCGCAAACCTGGCAAGTTTTCAGTCGGTCTGACACCGGCTAAATACCTGATCTTTGTAATGTGCGTACTACCATTCATCTTCATACTGATTTATGAGCCTAAGCAAACTATCGGCCGACTAAAAGTTTGCAGTCTGGAGGTATTCTTAAAGTATTACGTCATAAGTATATTTAGTCAGAGAGGCTTTTGAGGGAAAACTTTTGAGGGATCTGAATTTAATTTTAAATTTACACCCCGTGTTAAAACCTTTGTGGTAAGAATTTGGTCTTTGTTTGTCCCTGTGGGAGGTCCAATTAGGGAAAAAATGAAGAACTTGACATGAATATAAAATAAGAAGGAAAGAGATAAAGGTATATGGAGTTAGGAAAAGAAAATTGTGGAACTGAAAATATAGGTGTGTCATTTGTTTTACCATACCTACCGTACCGTTTCGTAGTCAATGGCAGTCTTTGTATAGCCAGAAAGTCTGTTTGAAACGGCTGAGCTGATTTTGATGAAAAATATGTATAAGAACGACTGCTAAAACACCTGCTTTGTCTAAAAAACGCATCCAAAACGATTCATTCATTCAAGAGCTTAGGTGCCGTAGGCAGACACCGAAATAAATAGCGGACAAACTTAGGTATAGTATCTTTCTTTTTAGACTTAAAAAACGGATTTACAAGGAGACTGAATAAGTCAAGTAGGCATGTACTTTATATAAATTGGTACATTTTTTGTGAAATAGCTAGACGTATGATCGAATGGCTAGACACATGGTGAAATAACTGTTATTTATGTTTTCTTCATAAGTTCGCACATTATTATTACACGTGAAGTAAATGTAATGAAAATGTTTATTGAATGTAAAATATAAACTTGTTAGTGCACTTCATAAGCCGAAGTTTTCCAATCATAACTTAGGCGCGTGACTCGCGTTTGTTTATACTATAGCTCGCGGCGTCGTTCGCGATTTATGTCTCTTAGAGATATATAATATCTGGATTTAATCATAGTAATATTTTAAAGCCGAAGGCTTTGTAATTTTCTTAATTGAATTTTGCTCAAAAACTACTGGTCCGATTTGAATAAAATATTTGTTGTCACATAAACCCTGCATTAAGAAAGGTCATCGGGCCTGCTAGAAGAGAATTCTTATGAAATAACCTATGCCTTTGTATTATTTGTTCTATTTTTCTTCTTGTCTGTGTAACTGTGTTCATAGACTATTTACTAAATAAATGTTTTAACTTTTCCCTCTGAGATGTAGACGAAACTATAACTATTATTTCGACTCTATTTTCCGTAAAAAATTATCCTCCAAAACATTATAAGGAAAAATAATTTGAAAATAAACAATTCAATGTACAAAAGCTCCAGCCGTTTCTCCACGTTTCTTTGATGTTTTATATAAATACCTACTGCTTGTTGCTTGCTTGTTACTTGCCGTTGCTGTCGGGGTCTACTTGCGTGTTGGGGTCGGCTTCCAGTTTAACCAGATGCAGTAGAGTACCAGTTTCTTTTATATTTTATATGCCTATCTGATCCCCTCAACCCAGTGGGCATCCTAATACTGTTTGGTAAGACTGGTATGAGTAAGTTTTTTTACCTATTACATCTAAGAACATTTTGGATCTCGCTAGATGCAACCGTTACAAATCAATCCTGCCTTTTCAGTTAATTACTTCACATTTTTCATTCAGTTGGATTTTTTTTATATTATGTAGGCAAGAACAAAAAATTAAGTATCTTAAATACTTAGTCGAGAACAAAGGCTGAAGTTGTTGATGAAAATAAATGACAACGTGAAACTCCCTTGGGCCGAGTGTTACGGAAAAAATAAAGAGTGTAACCTTATCTGCCTGAGGCTAAGTGATTATATCTTTCTACTTATATTAATTTATGGGAATTGACTATCTACAATCATAAGTACTATTATTATAAAGATATAGAGTTGGTTTGAAGTCTGACACCAGTCTAACCAAGGGGGTAATTGGGTTGCCCGGGCAACTGGGTTGAGGGGGTCAGATAGGGCAGTCGCTCCTTGTAAAGCACTGGTACTCTGCTACATCCGGTTAGACTGGAAGCCGACCCCAACATAGTTGGGAAAAAGGCTCGGAGGGCGATAGAGTTGGTTTGAACACGCTGTTCTCAAGAACTCTACTGGACTAATTTGATTTATTCATCGAAAAAACTTGAATTATTTTAATGTTTTAGTCATTACATTGAGCAAGTCTATAGATTATTCTTTATCAGGGTGAACTAAAGCTTCCATGGGACGCGGATGAAACCGCTGATGGAAGCTAGCTATGGAATAAACTGACTTAAATTATTAGTGTTTTTCCTTCAAGAGGGCTAAATTGCAGATCTAAATCAGATTTTCACTACACCACTTAACGGAACGGCCAATAATTCTCTTGAAACTAAACACCGGATTACAGCCATATGACGTTAAAGTTATGGCAAACATTACCATTAAACTATGGTAATAGCTAAACCTAATACTCTGTTAATGGCTACACCATACATTACACCACACATTATAACATTATGACTTGATTAAATTACTATGTATTTTATGATTTTGGCCCATGGTTTTAACCGTGTCCCAGAGTAATTACTCCTTTTACCCATACACTAAGTATACTATAACCGTTTCCAAAGTAACGACCATCTCTGTTCCAAATTTCGTCTCAATCGGCTCAGTTGTTTTGAGTTTGTTAAAGACACTGATAATGTAGCTTTCTTGTACTTTTTTAGTTTCTGTTTTATATGTTCTTGTCGATTACTAAATGTAAATTTAGTTACAGTACTAAGAAATAAGTACTCCCTTGGTAGACATGCTACTTAGATATTCATTTGGTTTGCAATTACAACCGTATACATTTTCAGGGAAAAAAACTCGGATGATATAAAATGTTTTATTGTTCTTGAAATGAGCTCATTGAAAATTAGAATGGACATAAAATGTTACCTTGAGGCACACTTGTGTATTTTTCGACGCTCATTAACAATTTGATGCAATAGTATGTTTTAGTTTGAGATTATCCATTACTGTTGAGTACATAATACATAAATGCAACCTACAAAGAGAATAATATACACATATAAACACAAACATACCGATGCTAATTGATGCTACCACTCAAACGCTTCCCTTAATTACCAAAACTACAATATGCTCTCCAAAATAAGGGTAGCCCCACATATACAAGTATTTCTATATATCTATAGGTTTTCACACCATTGTGAAACGATCCCATGCCATTACAAACATACTTAAGGTCGAAACGGGACACACAGACATATATATAGAAAGCATTATACCACCATCACACAATGGGGTAGCGATAATGGTGAACTATAAGAGCTGATTTCACCGTTCACAATCATTTTTAAGAATAGTTTCTATAGATAAAATGTCGTCTTATCAATTGATTAGAGATCTTATAAATTGGACGTTTTGTGATAGTCGTTTGTTTTAAACTTTTTCTACCTGAATAACATTTAACACTGCTTTTAAAAAGAGATCAATATCGAAGCCGGTTTAAATTTTTGCGGGTAATGGCTAACTCACTATATGATTGATATATGTACCTATATTTTACATAAGTACATACATGCTTTTGGTTTAAAGATCCGTCAATTATACTGTGGTTGAACCGTATTCTGCAAAGATCTGATCCGTCTTAGAAATTAAAGTTTAAAGTTAAGTTTAAATAATATTTATAAAGTGCTGGAGTAGAGACCATGGACTAGCAAGCGCAGCGTAGGACGTCCAACAAGGTGGACAGACGACCTTATAAAGGTCGCCGGAAGACGCTGGATGCAGGTCGCCTCCAACAGGTATCTGTGGAGATCTTAGGGGTAGGCCTATGTTCAGCAGTGGGCGTCCTATGGCTGAGATGATGATGATGAATATTTATGAAGCCATGAATGTCTATCAGCCGACTAAAAGTTTGCAGTGTGTAACTCTTAACCTTGCCTTCAACTTAGTTACAGAATGTTTCTCCCCACATGTTCATTCTCACTAAGACAAAGCGCCATGTGACGTCACACATGACAGTGACAAGTCCGGTCTATATATTGTTACACGCATTTAGACGTTTTGAAAGGTAAACTTACGCGTGGTGTTATTTATAGGAGAGTGAAGTTCATAATGTAGGAATACTTATTGATATTATAAATAGGATTGGTTTGTATGGTAGAAAGGAATGGAGATAGATAGTACTCTACAGATTGAGCTCAGCTTATTTTATCAGGTTTTGGAAGAAGATTTCTTGGGAAGCTAACGCAAGCGATGCAAGAGACACATTTAGAGCTTCCGTAAATTGCAAACTTTTACCTGGCCGATAGTTTAAGCGGGTTCATCAATCAGAATGGAGATGAATGTGCGCATTACAACGATGACATATCAGGCTTGATATCGGACCGTCTAAAAATTTCAAATTAAAGTGTCAGCCACCCATCGGCCGACAGTTTAGCCTGCAGTATGCATAGGCTATTACCAACCCATTATAATAACAATATTAACACTAATTCCACAGCATTAATCTTGGATCTCTAACCTACGCACTCTTTTCAACCGACCTCCCAAAAAGAACGAGGCATCTTCGAATGTGTTGTATAGTTGTCCTTTGCAATTCCGGCTCACAACCCAATATTTACATTAAAAACAACCCAGAATATAATTATGGATACAATTAAAACGGTAGAGAGAAGTTAATTACCGGACCGCCATGCCAAAACCACACATTAATATGGCTTTGGTGACGTCACAGGCTTGCTCAACCAAATTAATTGTTATTGAATGTAATTAATATATTCAGGTACCCTTTAGCCTTTAGGGATATTACAAAAAAAAAACATAAACCATTTAAACTTTTTTGTTTTTACCTAAAAAGGTTTACTTACTTGAACACTCTCTCTGGACCGATTGCAAGAATTCTTTTAGTGTTAAATAGTCAATTTATAGAGAATGGATACAGGCTACTTTTACCCGGGTGCACAGAATACACTTAGTTTCCTAGTAGAAGTTTTCTCATAGAAACCGCTGGAGTACAATATTTTTAATCTCAGTATGCAGAAGCAGTATTGAGACAATAGAAAATCATTTATGTATCAAGTATATCTGTGTACCGGCCATAGACACCACCAAATCGATAAAAAGTATTCACCTATCACTTACTTATGATCATCATCATCATCATCATCATCATCATCAGCCTATCGCAGGACATCGGCCTCTCCAAGTGCACGCCACTGAGATCGATTTTCGGCTTCTCGCATCCATCACTCATTATTACTTATGATAGCAATATTTATTTTACCATTACATTCAGAACTTTAACCGTCAAAGTTTAACGGTAATACCCCGCACTCAACTTACTGTATGAAACAGGGGTTACACACACAGACAAACAGACAGACTAGTTTGTAACAAATAGAGTAGTTTACAGCTTACTGCTTTCTGTACTTTGTTTAAGTGCATGTGTTTGGACACTGTATTTAGTTGACTGATGTAAGCTGCCTGAGGTTCTACAGGCGTGCCGAGGGAACTGCTTTATGTAGCGGATAAAAACTAGCCTATATGTTATGAAAACTAGATGTATTTTTTATTATGTATTAATTAAATATTCCATCGTATACTACACATACGCTGAAAAAGCTATTTTAGCTTTTTTAGCGTATTGGCTTTCAACAAACTGATTTTAAACGATTACCAAGAAAGACCAACTTTAAATACTAAGGTATAGCTTTGGTCAAATAACTTTGCCGTTCAGAACTTGGTTGTTTCACGATCGTGCAGCGTAGTGCTGAGCTGATAATTCACTAGTTTGACACTGATTGAGCTCTTAAAAAAATAAAATTAGGTACATATAAAACTTTTACCTATATTAACTTCATAAATAAGAAGATCACATTTCTAACATGAGAATAGTGCTATGTCCCCAAGCAATATCATTTGGACCGTCACAAAGAAACTGTCATATTAATAAATAAATCGTATCTACCATTTGTCACTGGATCGAAATAAAGACATTACTCGATATTATATTAAACGACATGTCACGACATTTGATATACCTCTCGATGTCAAAGCAACTGAAATCCAACTTTATCCTAAGCAAGCTAAGGTTGATTATTGTTTGCAGGTAAAATTGTCATGGGACCTAATAAAATGGGGGGGCTCAGACTGTAACAGCATGATAGGTTTTTAATTTAAGAACGTGAGTTTTTCGGCGGCCATCTTTTATTGCAGTGATACATTCTTTTTTTGAAATGTCTATAAAAACATGGATTCAATATTTACATGGTAAACAAAATGACTAGCGGATATGTCATAGCTTATAAGCAATGGAATCCGCCCATTATTTTCAAAATTAAATCACCAATCAATCATGACCTGTCATTGACAGATTGGTTTTGGTTTGACTAAGAACCCAAACTTCTCGTAATTTCTAGTTACTGAACCCGCCTCCCGTACGTTGCTTGACCTACAAGAAGGCACTTGATCTACCTTAGATATGCCTTCTCCGCTGTCTTTCCTTCCTCGGTGAACATTCACGTCACACCATTGTTAACATTTAAATTTAGAATTCCAGACGAATGGAGTCTGTAGGTGCTAAAAATAAAATAAAAATACACATAAGAAAGAAATAAAAACTCTTTGGAGTAATTTTATGGGTACTTTTTTACGCGTTTGAAGTTCCTTTTTATAAATTCAGTTCTGGCGCCGTTTCTCCTTTTTATTTATAAGCTGGGGTTATAAGGAACGTAATTTCTCATTTAAATTCTGTTATGTTCGTTTGAAATGTTACGCTGCACGCCTTTTGGTTGTCATCAAAATTGTAGCAGGAACTTAATCATAGCTGTGTTTTATAAGTGTAACCTTATTTTTATCATAGTAAAACAATTTTACTTCTTACATTATTTATGCTGAACAGTTAAACAGTAAATTAGTTACATATAAACCAACCATATAATATTTTGCAATTACCAGACTCTTTTGAACCCTTGATATTTTCACAGTGATTTTTTATGTATTTTGAAGAATGGAAAAACTAGTATTAATTTTTAAGAGACACTGAATAGCTTAGTCCAGCCACAAAGGACATAACAAATCTCTATATTTTCTCATGATACAGCTAAACTCTCAAAACACACATTATTTTCGAAAACAAAAACAAAATGGCGTCAAACAGAGCTAAAAAACTGGCAGCTAATAATTCCGTGTAAAGCAACCTCGTCGGCCGTCTGTTGATGAGCAAAACAAAAGGCGAGCAACGCACGGCTGGACATGTTTCTCATTATAAAAGAAAAGTCGTTCGTGTTATAATGCTGTCGACTTTCTGTTATATAAATTAGTATGTAGTTTAAATAACACTAGAAAAAGCCACTTGTATTAATGCACGGTAATCGTGGTCAAAGTGTATTAAAAGACTTTCCTAACAAGTCCAAACACAGCTATGATACGATGTTCCATCATGAAGTTCCAGTACGTACCATATTATTGTATTGTCATCAGAATAACATGCAGCTGTCAAATTGTCATGACGCTACGATGCTTGGAAGATGGTTAAATAAGTTACCTTAGTTTCCATTACATTGACATATACACCATTGGCTGTGTTTCGGATGGTACGTTAAACTGTAGGTCCCGACTGTCATTGAACATCCTTGGCAGTCGTTACGGGTAATCAGAAGCCAGTAAGTCTGACACCAGTCTAACCAAGGGGTTGAGGAGGTCAGATAGGCAGTCGCTTCTTGTAAAGCACTGGTACACAGCTGAATCAGGTTAGACTGGAAGCCGACCCCAACATGATTGGGAAGAAGGCTCGGAGAATGAGTTTCCATTACATACATAGTTACATACGGTGCGACATAATAAAAGGAACTCGATTAACAATATAAATGAACACATCATTATTTTTCTCAAGATTTCGATAATTTTATTTGGGAAAACTAAAACCCTTTGATAATGGACTGGTTGTCAGACTTTCTGGCTTCTGAGTACCGGCTTATTTGCAGCACAGAGTAGCAATGTGACATAACATCTGTAAACAAGTTGATAAATCGATAAATTATCGCGTTTTGCTTAGCAGTTCAGGCAGCTATTAATATTATATTTGTGGTATCAGTCAACATGGCGATAAAACGATCGCAGAGTATTTTAGCAATGCAGTGTCATAGGTGGGTGTGTAAGCTATGCTAGGCGATTGTAGGTTGTAGAGCTATGAATTATAATCGATCATAATTGAAGAACAGAAACTGACTAAGTATTAAGTTTGTCAACTGCGACAATTTAATTAGTAAACAGGATAATTTTCTTAATTAAAAAACCGTAAGCAAGTCACATTAGCACTGAGGTTGTATTGCAAATGGTGCTCAGTGACAGATGGCAAGTTCTTAAAAAAAATAATTCAGTTTTAAAACTTCAAAGGTAATATTGTTTGCCAACTACATTTTAGAAATACAATATTGGTTATATCTTCTTTCTTTTTACACAGTCTATCTGTATCTCTTTTTAAACGGTTTTATTTAGCTCACCCAGTTTTTACTCTAATTCTCCCATAACGGGCCTCTTGGAAGAAATTTTCTTTTGAGATAAGCTGTGCCCTTGTAATTTTTTTTCCTACTATTTATTCTTGTCTGTGTTTTTATGTGTACATAAACTGTTAAATAAATACATCTATTTTCAATACTTTTTGTTCAAGAGCAGATTGGTCAAGGTTTTATCAGGGATTTTTCTGTAATCTTATAGCTATAGCTTGGCCTCGCTACCACAAGCTCAACTAAGACACAAGCCAATATTGACTAACCCAAGGCTATAAAGTTTGACGGATTAGTTTGAGAATCGATGCGCTCATCTTGACAAGGTCGCTACTGTGGGTAAATCGATGGAAAGAAAGAAAGAAGAAAGTAAATACAAATATTAAAAAGATGCATTATGTTAATTAATTATAGCATGAGAGCAATAACTATTATTAAAAGGGTGTATATATTTCGATAAAGTGATTAGGTTTTTATTCATACTAAAGTTACCAAGAATAAAAAAAAATCCGCCTATAGATTCTGATTTATCCTTTTTCTTTCATATTCTCAACTATTGGAATACTCACTTAAGTAGTATCCTGGTGTCAAAACGAATTCCTCCCTAAACACAAATTAAAACGTGCATTCACTAAACTTACAAGCGTTATTCACCTGGCTCGTTAGAGAACACTATACGCAATGAAACACGAACTTAATTAATAGATCGCCTTAATAAAGCTTCGCCGACGTGAACAAAGCTTTGTAAACTAATATGGCGACGTGAACGAGTCTGGGTAATCTGATGAGCATGAAGATCGTACGTCTGAAGGTATGAAGATGTATGGTAAAACTGGCTTTTAGTTTAAAACTTTTTAGTAATAATGTGGAGTTGAAAAAAATGATGTTTAGAAATGTTGTAGATATCTGAAATGGCTTAACCGACTGTTATCAAGAAGGTACTTGGGGCTGCGGGATTGTTCGAAAGATTTAGTGTGCCTGGTACAATATGGGCTCCAGAAGGAACATGGAGGGTATCAGTAACTAAATATCTTGCTGAAAATCAGCGCTGAGGTTTTTGTCCTGTACAGGGTCTCAGCATTATGCTGAGCAAGGGCCGTTTCACGTGGGGTGTGACACATATTTTCCACTAGTTTTTTAATTGTATGTAATTCGTCTTTTCTTGTGTTATTTATAACGACTGTTATTATCTTTTTAATATTATTTTTGTTTATTGATTGTAAGGCTGTGTCACACGCGTGCGTGAATAAACGTATTTTCTTTCTTTCTTTCTATTAAGCTAATCTGTGGTATTAGTCAATAATAGTCTGATAGACGCACAGCGGGAGGGATCATTTGATGCATTCCCAACAAAATTAGGTACTACATATGTATTTTAGGGTTAAAATACCAGTAAAATTATCGTCTATTAGTTGTAACTGACTTTTGGGTTTAGAGTTTCTTTTTACGTAGATAAAATATGCCCTTGTCTAGTATTTTCCTTATCTCCAAAACAAACAAAACCCTTGAGATTCTGAAAATAGATGTAAGTATGTAAAAACCTTTCTCCAATTTATTATGAAATACATTTATTGTTTGTGAAAATATCCATTTATTTTATAATTGGGTACGCCCTGAAAAAATCTTACATTCGAAAAACGTTGTCTTCTTTATGCGCAGATTTTACATTAACTTTTTATATAGGTACTTATACCTACATACTCGTAGATAAGGTAGCAGCATATATTTACTCTCCATAGATTTAGAAAATGTTACGTAGAAGATACGCTACATACTTATAATGGACAAAGTCCTAAAGCCTATGATTTTCTTGCAGTTTTCTCCAATAAAGTGTAAGTTAAGGAATATATAGAAACATACCCGGTTACAGCCGTGTCACAATACTAATTATAAATAAAAACAATGCTTCACTTTATATTTGAAACGTATTCCAAGTGATTGGACACATCAATTCGATGGAATAAGGATAGCTGCAGACTATGTGACTTTGTCACGCGACTGTACAATACGATTGATTGTGTGGCAATCTTTAATATCAGGCTTTAGGGTACAAATGGATACCACTCTAAATTAGGAATATATTTTTAGGGGGAGCACACCTTAAGTTATAGGTAAGTTACTAGCTTCTGCCCGCGTTCTGGGTGGTGACAAAAACTATTCCATGTCCTTAGCCCGGGTCTAAGTTACCCTTCTTTTCAGCTTAAACGGTTCACCCATTCTTGAGTTATAAAATGTATAACTAACACGACTTTCTTATATATATTTTATATAACTATATAGATTATATGCTTTTTCCCGCAGGAGGCTAAGTAACAGCCACAAGGGTCGATCAATCTTAAGGTCTTGGTGTGGAAAGGTGACCGTTGTCATGACGAGTTCCTTTGTGCTAAGGAAATTACGTTAAATTGGTGGGTCCCGGCTGTCATTTGAATAGTCGTTATAGGTAGTCAGAAACCAGAAAGACTGACAACCAGTCTTCCTAAGGGTACCGAGTTGCCCAGGTTAATTGGATTGTGGAGGTAAAACTCCAAGTAAAACACCGATACTCAGCTGCATCCTTTTAGACTCTAAGCCGACTCCAATATATTTAGTTGGGTAAAGGCAAAGCAGATGAGCATGGAATAAGTAAGTTACGATATTGATTCAAAACCAATCTCATATGATCAAAAGCAGACGGTCAATGTACCCATATAAAAACATGACTCTTCTTGGCAGTCGAGTAAAAAAGCTTTCATATCATGCTATACAGCAATACTTATTGCATAAGATTCCCATATTTTATATCATGAAGTGGGTTAAGATCCTATGGTATTCAGGACATAGCGCCTCTTAATGTGGAGGCTGGCAGTAAGCCGAGATAATGTAGGACAAGAAGAATATTGTAGAATAGCGTATTGGCTGAAAGCCTGGTAATTCTTTTAGGAAATTCTAGTGATTTATATACTTTAAGATTTTATCTTTTTTGTACTTAAATAAATTGATTTTAGGATATCTTTAAGTAGCAACGAAAAAGAGGTGTTTTTAATAAGATGGGCAACCTTATTGTTGTATTTCGAGATAGCGAGTGAGTCATACTTGTGTAGGTAAATTATGTATGTAACACATACAAGTTTAGGTACCACGCTGTCATGAAATAAAATAGCGAGACGTAGATACAGACTTTGCCTTTGACTTTGGGGCTAATGTTACCAAAAAAATGTACTATTTTGGAAATGAAATTGCTTATTCTTAGATACTCATCTAATTGATGGTATTACAGCCCCATTCCTTGGATATTACGTTACGCCGTTATTCCGGGTTTGTCAGAATTCTATGTTCAGGCAATCTGAGAAATACCTGATACTAGGGCTTGTTAGCTTAGTAAATTATTAAAGTGTTGCAGTTATGTATGTAGATTATTTTCATTTGAATTTATTATTCATGAAATGTAGTGTAATATGAAGAGTATGTGAAAATGAGGTTGAACATTTTTATGAGGTCAATGACATCTTTGTATGACGTCATATTATGTTCTGATATCGTAATGCATAATTTTTATACGGTAACATACTATGTTAATTTAATTACGAGTGTGAAGAGTTTTCTTTATTATATTTGATTACTAGCTAACCCCGCGAACTTCATATCGTTTAAACCTTCCCTGGACCTCTACAAACATTTTAAAACCAAAATAAGCCAAATCGGTCCAGCCATTCCGGAGTTTTAGTGAGACTAACGAACAGCAATTCATTTTTATATATAAGATAAACACATGTTATGAATATGTAACCATATTTGACCTAAGTATACACACATACATTTGTTACATTTAAAATAGGGAAGAATTCACCCTTATAAAGTCATGGTCTCTATTACGAAGAAAATGTATTCATTTGCTATTAAAAAGTCATTGATTCTGCTTTTTTCCTTTTTAATTTTTACAAAAAATCATTGATTCTGCTTTATTTCCTTTTTAATGTTCATCTCAATTTCTACAAACATCTTATATACACAGCCGTTGCAAGTAAGTCTTGCGTCTGAACGCAATCGTGCGATCGGGTCGCAAAGCAGTCTTAGCACCAAAGAGGATTAATTCAATTGTCTATAGATAAGCGCAGTTTGCAACGAGTTTCAATACTCTCTGGTTGTAGAGGATTTAGGAAGAGATGTTTTGTTTTTAATGTTATTCGTTGTTTTTGTGAGAAATAGCTAGGTTTTAGGATTTAAAAAATTGTATTATTTATCTAATATACTTATTTTAAGAGTTATATACCAAAGGGTCAAAATGGAACCCTATTAGTAAGACTTCACTGTCCGTCGGTCACCAGGCTGTATCTTAAAAACCATCACAGTTGCACAGATGATGTACCTACTTCTATTGCGTTTACCATACAGAAAACTGATATTTTAAGCTGCCCCAAACGTGCTTAAAATTTATAAAGAAACATACAAGAATAATTTATACTTAATTCTATTCGCCACCTTAAAACCCAACGCCTTCTTTATGGCAGAAAGAAACTTAAATACACTCTTACGCACACATGAATACGTTTTACGAGCCATTTTGAGGGTAGGTCTTAGATCATCTAACGTACTGAAGATGCTGTTATCAAAATTGCCGTGCCTTAGCCTCTTCCAAAGAATAAAGTTCAAGATGATTGGGAAGTTTTACAGATTTGAGTAGCTTGATATGCTGGCGTTTATAATACATGTGTATAAGTTTATGCTTGTATTTGTCAAGTTGCTCATGTTTAACGATGTGGTCGAATATTTCTTTCAGCACAAAAGTAGTACTTACGCGTTTTAAATGGGTAACTTTAAAGGCATAAAATTTTCATAGAAATATATTGAAACTAACTTTTTAGTAAATGAATTATCGTAGTTAACTTTTGAACTATTTAACTGAACTGAACATGACGGCAGACTTTTTCCCATAGAGTCTAGCGGTCATGGTGGCTCCCGTTGGTTAAATATTCTAAGGGGTGGGTAAATAAAATTTGTTACGGGGTAAAGAAAAACAAGGCGGGTTTAACTGACATTTATATTTTAGGTTAAGTGATGAGGGCGGGTAACGGGTTAGCGACGGAAATGGTTAAGTTTTAACCGTGTTATATCGGTGGGGGTTTGTATTTTGTTTTATTGGGATAACTTTTGGATTAAATTTGAAAAATTTGGTTTTAAATCAAGCTTTTTGTACAACAGTTAAAAGGCTTGGTTATTGGATAGGGTGTAAATAAATACAGTGAAACATTTGATATGAGACAGAATTTTATTCAACTTGGGCTGTATTATAAATGACTTGTAGTAAGTAACACATTTATAGTTCAAAATTATTAAGCCAATACTATTAAATGTAGATGGATGGAGAGGGAGAGGAAGACCTAAGAAAAGATGGATGGATTGCCTGAAAGATGACATGAATAGGAAGGGAGTGAGTGTCAGTATGACGAGTGACATGGGAAAATGGAAGAGGATGACATATTGCGCCGACCCTAAATAAAATTGGGAACAGGGCAGGAGGAAGAAGAAGACTATCAAACAGTCTTTCTTATACTTTCCACACTTATTTATCGTATATTTTTGTCAAGTCTTTCACCTGTTCCCTTTAACCCTTACACAAACAAACAAAGGCCATTTTAATAAAAGACTAAAGGGAAAACACACGTTTAAACATGGAAATGAGCCATTAATCACTATAAACGTCTACACTATTGCTATACCGTGTAACAGGTGGCTTGTATTATGTTGCAATATGTATATTGTGAACGAGTAATATCTTAGAGCATATGACTGGCTGGAGCCGCCACGGGCACAAATCTGTATACGAATGGTCCCAAAATGCTCAAAGTCCCCATAAATGTTGGACTACAAATTCATAAAAAACAGCTGTTTTAAGAAAAGCGACTTCCGTCGAACTTGGGCCTCGGTGTGACAGTGACAGAATCACGTTTAAGGAGCACTTAAAACTGAGTAATTCACAACCCAAGAACAACAAAAACTTGATGCACATATTATGTAAGGACCACTTTTACATTTGTAAGTGCCTTACCAGCCTAATTATTACAAAAGCCACTACAAGTGTAAACGTGTGGAAATATACGAGTATGAGCGGCGCCCTAGTACTTTTAGCAAAGTATTGAAAAGGGAAAGCAAGGTATTGACATATCCTGTTGGTTATATAATCTAAGAGAAATATGGATCGATGTGACGGTAGCGCCTTCGTCAATGTATTTAGGATCCTTGGAGGTGAAGGGTTATTATAAATATTTGAATTGCCCGTGTTATTAGGGAAGAAGGTTTAACTATTGTATGTTTTTAGTGAGTTTTTACTACAATTATAGCACCCACTTAAATATGTAGTTCTTTACGAATGTTTATTTACTTGCTTGATTTACACGACCTCAAAAGTCAATTACATAAATCATAGATGATAATGATATACTGGGACAAAGTTTTTTCCGTAACTATCGTTAGCTTGCATGCATTTATTTTCAAAAGAAAGTCGTCTTGGTAGATCCAGCACCTACCTACATACATACATACGTAAAATTAACCATTTAAATGTATGGATCCGAATAACTTCTAAACGGCTGTACGATTTCTTTTACGTAACCTATATGTAAATGATAGGTCAAGATTTCTATCATAAAACCTATTGAAAATAAATGAACACAGACTTTTTTTTTTAACGACGCCAAAAATCATCAAACGACCCCTCCCGCTGTGGGTTAGCAGCGGTGAGGGAGTATCAGACTCTTACTGACTAAAAACCGTCGTGTTCCGTCGTAAGCCTTTTATGGACCAGAGCCGCGGTAACTTTTTCGAACAATCCCGCAGTCCACCTTAACACAGACCTTAGCTACTAAACACGGCATTGGTTTTAGTTTTAACCCTAAAACAATGTTGATCTAGGAACATTAGAACATAACCTTCGCTCATCACGATATTTCAGTAAAGGTTAACCTGAAAACGTAACAGTAACAGTACGAGCTTGCACCTGTTTATCTTTGTGATAACGGTCGGTTTTAAACGCTACAGAAATAAAACGGTGCGAGCTAGTACGAAGGATTTTTAATGTTTTTTTTACTGTTTTGTTTTTTAGAACGGAAGTTTATGTACTTTTTAGAGGACAGCTGTACAAATTTGTTCGTTTTTTGAACGCTGTAATCCTGGAACTGCTTGATTATTTGAAATTGATGGTTCTGTGTTAGAGAGCGACAGCCTATTGACCTCCTCAACCCAGTTACCAGGGCAAATCTAAAAGTCAAAGTCGGAACCCCTCAGTAAGACTGTTAGTCAAAATTTGTGTCACCTTACCAAAGATGTTCAAATGGCAGCCAGGACACACCAATTTGATGTGCCTTCCTAAACAGAGGAACTCGTTACGTCAAGATGGTCACCCATCCATGGACCGACTGCATTAAGCCTTGCTTAACCTTATGATCCTTTTATAATGTTAGAGATACAAAGTAGTTTATTTAGTACTAAAGAAGTTATTACATTGTAATCATAACTCATAACAAGACCAAAGAATTCACCTTTAACAACTTACCTGTTGTTTTGTCCAAATATAGCTGTTTTTCGCATGCAAACCAAAATCAAGGTTATAGCCACCTGTTCAGTTTGTTCGATATACCTCGGATACTGGTTGTAACTAGTTTAACCCAGTTTAGTTCTGATGGAGTGAAACTGTGATGGGTTCTGATGGGGAGGTCGGGGATGTAGGTAATGGGTGGTTTTGGTATTAACGGTTTTTTTGCGGTTTTGCTTGTTTTATAGGATGGATTATTTTATGTTTACAGGATAAGAAAGTATGTAAAAGAATTTTGTTTTCAGTGGATTCAAGTATACAGTATCTGCAAGAACTCAGATTAACAGTTTATGCTGCCTGGCAAATTGGAATTACACTTTTTGATTTTATTTGCGAATGATTCATTAGAGCATAAAATAGTTATTTTCCTGCTTGCCACTGCTGGACATAGGCCTCTCCAAGTGCACGCCACTGAGATCGATTTTCGGCTTCTCGCATCCAGCTCCTGCCAGCCGTCTTGCGCAAGTCATCACTCCACCGTTCCTGGGGAACCCTGTCAGCCATTAAACCTCACAGGTTTATGACATCTACATAAAAGAGAATACATCTAAAAAACACATCAATAGACCAATACCTCACCGATAGGGGAACTCTTAACAGCCAGCAGAGTGCCTTAATTAAATAGCTGAAACTCAATCTGTGTCCATTGTTCAACATTCAGTTACAATTAATTGGAGCCGTCGTGATTGAGTTAAAAATAATTTTGATGAAACCAAATTAAATACGAACCAGATAGGCGTTTGATGAAAACAATAGGGTTTTTAATGCCTTTTTTGTTAGGGTTTTTGTGGGCTTTATAAAGGACAGACGGGCGTATTTGTTTCAGTTTGTTGTATGTATCTTGAAATATTTATTTGTTTTATATCAACAGACGAATTAAATTCGTTTTGTGTTTTGTTGCTTTTATAATTTGATTCAATCATGTACAATATTGTGTCGTGTCGTATCACCAGGCTACATAAATATTGTATTTTTGATTCTGTGTTTATTTGGATGCTCTATATCCTAAATGGTTTGGTAAATTTAAGGTTACAAGTTCGCCGACGAAATATACTCCAGTTTTCTCAAAACTGTTTATTATGAACTTTCAAATTGATCATTCTCCTGCCCTTATTCCATTTTGTTATTTTGATCATCATCGCATGTTTTCTTTTTCCGCAAATTGTGTCATCTCACAAGTAACGTTATATGAACTTTCGAATTGAAAAGTTGTTTAAGAAAAACTGAACTTGAACTTAGCAGAAACACCAAAATTCTGTCTAAACATTAAATATATCTGAAATCAGACCTATTATCATCATGACCTGTTTGAAACTGAGGGCAAGCACGCGATTCTATGTTAATTAATCTATAACTAATGGCCAATTAACTACACTTCATATTAATTGATTTAGAACTGTCATTTGCTAATTAGATAATAATAGATTAGGCTTTAATTTGATGTGTGTTAATTACAGTTCGCGTTGGTCTAGTTAAGTAGTTGAATAGCCACGACTGCTGTGCGGGTATCGGGTTCTATTCCCGGGTAGGGCCGATAGCTGAGTGGATGGGTGACCATCTTGTCATGACGAGTTTGTGTTTCGGAAGGTACTTTAAATTGTTAGGTCCAGGCTGCCATTCGACCATCTTTGGCACTCAGAAGACAAAAAGTCTGACATTTAGTCTTAACAAGAGGTATCGGGATATGGAGGTCAGACAGGCCGTCATGCCATGTAAAACACTGGCACTCAGCTGCATCCAGTTAGACTGGAAGCCGATCCCTACATGGTTAGGCATAGGCTTGGCAGATATATAAATAAAAGAAAAAAATAAATAATATTTATTGTCAAAAAGTAACATTACATAGCTTACATTGTCGATGAGTCACAAACTAAGCGCAGCTTGTATCTTGTGGCTCGGAGTGCGATAATTAGTCTTAGTATTGTAAAGTTACAATATCTTCGGAGTGAAATTATATAACCCAATGGTGTTAGAACTTAAATTTAGCCACATAAAGATGATAAAAGCCTTGCAAACAACCTTCTATTTACGAAACCTTACTACAAATTCACAACTTTATATTTTCAAACATTAAGGGTCGGTTCATATCTGACGGAAAATGCGTCGAACGTATCGTAAATGTATGATCGACGCACTAACGCATCATCGGTTACGTGTGAATGATTGAATGTTTTACCGTATATTTGTCAGTTCTGGCGTTACGCGACCGATAATACGCGACGCATATTCCGTTAGATATGAACCGACCCTAAGCCATGGAGTATGACTCATAGCATGTGTCATGGGCTCCCGACATGCCATGGTGGGCGCGTCTAAACATGATTGACACTAAATTTTGCGAAACTAATTTAATTTGACTCTAATTAATAGTTTTAGTGGCAATGGTGAATTAAATACATTGTTAGTTATGTTTTTAGATACATTTTTATGAGATAGTCGGATCGTTATGGTTTTTAAAGTATTGTCAAGAATAATATTATCTTTATAGGACTTAAAGGTTTTTCACATAAAGAAAGAAAATGAGTTTTATTGCGCAAAATATAGACGCATAAATGCCCTTAACAAAATGAGCATTACACAGAAAAAAAGAGAAATAAGTTTATGAGATAAGCGCGTTCAAACAGCTTAAGCTTTGTAATTTTAGTATAAGAACCTGGCATATAAGATAAATGTCAGAAATTTTTCAGACCCATATAACACTCCACATAAAACCAAGCCATAAAATAAACAACCAACCAACCAATAAAACCACAATAAACAAAAGATAACCTAACCTAACAACTACCGGTTACAACCATTTACGAATAAACCGGGTATTCTAAACAAAATCCGGATAACCGGGCAGTCTATCAACCTTCCCCGCCCGGTTCCGGGGAAATAATTTATTTTTCCAACGGACCTTTGGAGGGTCAAAAAGGTTTTGAAAAGCGGTAATTAGACCCAGCATGGTACGTGGGTTCGTTACCTGTGTAAATAGTTTCTGAGATTTACTCGTTACACGGTATTTGTGAAGGAATTACGAATTTAAATTGACCTGCATGAATATTTAGGGGTTTTTATAGAAGAATGGGTGTTTCCAGCGGTTTTATCTATGTCTGGGGAGGATCAATTTCGGGTAAAAAGATAGGCTACTTTTTACCCGAAATTGATCCTTTCTCAGCACCAAAGAAAAAGTTATAGACAGACATACAGAGTTGCTTTTGCATTTCGAATATTAATAAAGAATTTTAGAGGTAGAGTTTGTGTCGTAATTTTCATTAAATCTTCACGAATCGTTCTAGCTTCTAGTGAAAACAGTAAGAAAATCCATTCAGTTTTTGAGTTTATCGCGAACAGATAGACGAGGCAGAGGACTTTGTTTTATAATTTATAATTTACTGATCATAAAACTATTAGATCCTTTTATATAGTACACTAAATAGCTACACCGTTATTGCATCATGCATTTCCATGCCCCTTACACACCCCATACATAACTAACTCTCCACACTACAAATGCATCAAGCCCAGCTCAAATTCCAACAGACATACCTACACACTGGACCCTACACTAATTAGCCTCTATCAAGAGGTCTATAATCACGTGTGAAGGCCAGGCTAATTGCCATTGTGGCCCCAATTACTTGCCCTCTAGTGTACGCTATTGATACTTGAAACTAGTTACTGTATTGTGGAATGTTGGGTTAAGGCAGATTTTGATTTTGCGGAATTGTTCGAAAGAGTTACCGCGGCTCTGGTACATAAAAGGTCTAAGAAGGAACACGATGGGTTTTAGTCAAAGTCTGACATTCCCTCACGCTGCTAACCTATAGCGGGAGTGGAAAGACAGAAACCTCCTCACAATACGCGCCATATCAAGGAGTACTGCCTTCTGAATCAGTCCCTTGATCCAGCCGCCTAACGAGAGATCACCTTTATTATAATTGCATGAATATACGACTGGATAGTTCAAGACGAGGAAAAACGTATATTGTATGAAACAGCTAATATATAATCTATTTATTATACTTTTTCGGACTTAAAATAGCTTAGCTTATTGCTATCTTACACAAAACCGAACGAATCTTCCGCAGAATATTACGTATTAGTTATCGAATAATTACATATTATTCGATAACTATAGTACGTAAGGCATTTGTATTATTAGGTAACTTGTTTTACTGTTGCAATTTTCTATTCTCTTTATTTGGGATTCCATTGAAATGTTCAAAGCATTTTTGTTCGGGAACAATAAATGAATATAAAATAAATATAATATACATGGCGGCGCGAGTCCATTGCTAGCAATTGTTGTACAAAGGTTGCAGTTTCGCCAAAATTTTCGATGAATAAATGAAAGCTGTCTACCTCTTGAATAAAATAAATACGGATATTTAAAACAAACAAAGACTTCTCAAATACTTATCCACTAGTTATTTGGTTGTGTGAATGTACTTAGGCACCAAATATCGTTAGACGTCTAAACCAATGCAGATTAATTTTGGCATGGAGATAGACGCGACCCAGAATTATTCGATTCTGGGTGTTATGAATCGTCAAAAACCTTCCCTCATTATGTCGGTTTAACTGCAATAGCCAACCATATAAAGTAGTTCATCTTTCAACCATCAAAGCGGCTGTCCATTCAAATTAAAACACCTCAAAATCCGCCATGTTCTAATATTAAAATCTCTAACTAAACGTGTAACAAATATACAACAAGGAATAGGGATGTCCGTCCGTACGTAATTAGAGCAAATGATTACGTATTCATTGCGTTCCGAGTCGTAGGATGTCGCCGCTAATTTTAATAATTACATTCGCGCATATTAATTTATCTCCCGTGGAACGGAACGCAGGAAATGTGGGTTTGTTATTAAATGATTTGATGTAGGTTTGTTATGAACTGTAGAGATCTTTTCATGGGATGTTTATTTCTTATTTGCCTAGCCTTTTCCTATTGTTGGAGTCGGCTTCCAGTTTGACTGTTGCAGCTGAGTACCTACTAGTGTTTTACATGGAGCGACTGCCTATCTAACCTCCTAGTAGTCTCAGGCCCATTTACATAGCCAACTCTTATAACATCTTTACTTTAAAAATACATTTCTTCCTACGCTTTAAACCATATATCAGTTGACAGAACTAATCTTATTTCAAATTCAAAAAGTTTAATCAAAATCGGACAGCGTTATCCAATCTACACTTTCTCAGAAAAACACATCGAAAACATCAACTTAACACATTTTCTCATTTTCAGTGCTCGAGAATCAAATAAAAAATTTCCACGAGAAAAAAGGTCGAATAATCTCGTTTAAAAATAAATTAAAAATCGGCCATTTTGAAAAGAAACTTGATTGATTAAGTCTCGGGACCAAGCGACGTATCTCAAGAGATAAGACAGAATAAATGAATCGCTATTACGAACAATATTTCAGTTTTATTTTAAGGATATTAATAGCATGACCTAGTTTATTTTTACGAGGAGTTAAAGCTAAATTAGTTTTACTAGAAACTTGTTTAATTTTCTTTCATTAAACGCTGATAAACTTTTATCTACTTGTAATAAAATTGTGCATCGTTTTTCTGGGCGTGGGATTCTTATCAGTTTAGATAATTAATACCTAGAACTAATGATGGGATTTAAACGTGTTTACTGTTTTTTTTGTTTTTGTAACAGATCCTTTAACTTTATCCTACACTAAAATACTAAAATAATCTCGTTATATACATACATTTTTTATAGTCAGTTTTGTTTCTTTTCGTATTTCAAACTAAAAGCTCTCCGATTAAACCGACTTCCTCATCTTGATAACGAAATACAGCCCTATATTTTTTTTGTAAATATGTAGATGATGATGTATGTATAAAAATAATTTATTGACGAAAATATACGATTGATGTAGCCCTATAATAATATTACAGCTAGAACTTAAATAAAAACTTTCCAAAACCTTAAAATACTTTTTTGAAAAAAAGATGTACATTGAATGATGAAATAGTATTGGTGTGTGTAACGAGGTATGGCAAGCTTCCGACTCGTTGCCTGTATCGATCAAGCGCCGTCTAGTCTAGGACGAACGGGTCTATGCTGCAAGAGTAGTGTCAAAAGTAGTGTCAAAAGGTTCACTTCGAAAAATATTGCGAAAAATAGAAGATCTTTGATGTAAAATGTGATTTTGTTTGAACCCTTTTTGAGGCTACCTAATGGTCAAGGGGTGGTTTCTCTTAAATAAATATACCAATAACTTCTCATTGGTACATTTATTTAAGTAGTAATATGTATCTATTTTGTATGCTGCAAGTCGCAGATATCATTAAAGTATTTGTATTTTTTTTAATCATACAATATGTGATTTAGAAGTAAATTATATTTATCTCTATTCTCTTAATAAAATTTTTGTCGTTACTTGAAACACAAAATGTGGGCTTGGAATTGATCCCAGTTCTGGACTATATGGCAAAAATCCGTTTGAAAGTAGCCTGGGCTATAACTATAATTATAAAATGAAACTTCTGTATTTTCTTTTTTGTTCTTGACTCTTATGTCTGGCTTAATTTTTTTAAGTTCTTTAATAGCTGGTTGTTTATCATGAATGTAGGTACCTATTAAGTACTTTTTGTAAGTCGGATTAAATTTTAGTCGGCTTACCGTTTTATTTATGAAAATATGTATTATTTCAAAAGCAAATGGAAGAGTGAGATCATTTCGTATTAACTTTTAAAATATAATATGCATAATAGGATTTCCTCTTCCAACGAAATATCATTTATTCGCGTACTTTTAACGGATAGAGTGCTTCGCGGAATTTCGGCTTAAAATACAAATAGCATACATACATTCAAAAATAAAATAAAAAGTACAATATTTTGTATGAAAAACACAACGTTTTTCAAACAAAATAATTTACACTCGCCTTAAAACTGTATTTTCATTACGGTATAACACGAAGTGACTTTGACCAAACGTTCAGGTAAACGGATACCTTTAGAACCCTATTTACAATTTTCTCACGAACCCTCATTCAAGCTTATAGCGTGAGGTCGCACAGATGAAAGGAAATATTTGAGGTTTTTTCTTATAGTAAAAGGTAAACGATCAGCTTTCAATTGGAGGTTTTTTTAAGTAATGTGTTTGGCCGTAAAGGATGCCGCTTCAGACTATTTATATTTCGTTTGGTTGGTTATGTTAACAAAGTACATTTTTCATAGATGGTCTTATACTTACTTCATATATTATACTTAGAACATATATACTTTATATATACTACCTTTATGAATATGTGTTTTTTACAGAATCCTTACTATACTATAATATTTAAATGCAAAAGCGTCTGTATCTTTCTGTCGCACTTTCACGCCAAAACTACTGAACTGATTTACATTAAAAAAAACTGGCACACAGACAATATAAAGCCAGAGAAAAGAAAGGACATAGTCTACATTTAGTAGCGTCTTCGGAAATAGTTTCCACAGGATGCGAGTGAAACAGCTAGAATTGTTACAAGTTTCTCTTATCGTAAATTCCACACACGTCTTCGTCTATCAATCATAGTTAAGTGTCCCTTCAGGCGGTGCGAACTGACATTAAACAATGGCTGGTCAGAATCCAGTGAAAAATGGTTTTACTCCCTATATACCTACTCTATAGCTCTAAGGGTGGGTTGCACCATATGGCTATAATGGTAACCAAACCATAACCAGCCGTCAACGAGCCCATTTGACCAATTGGCTGCAATTTGACGGCCGGTTTGGCGTTCGTTATAGTAATGTGGTACAACCTAACGCACCCAAGATCTCTTCATATTTTTTGCTCTCGTATGAGTTTTTGTGATTTTAAATATCTTAAACTTTAAACATCAGATTTCTAAAGATGTTACCATAACGGGCCTGCTGGAAGAGATTTCTTATGAAATAAGCTGTGCCTTAGTATTATACATATTTTTTCTTGTCTGTGATCTGTGTGTAACTGTGTACATAAACTGTTAAATAAATAAATGTTCTCTTTTAACATTATTTTGCAGATATTATGAATTTCTAAATCCTCCAATACACCGAAAACACAGAAGTATCTCAGTGTAGCAAGATTATCTAGTTAAGGGCGCATCAAAGCGCAAGCAATTGCCAATTTGGTATGCTAAACTATTCCGGTATAATTTAGATTGTTCCAACATTATGCATTACAAACATGACACTATTAGGGTAATATGTTTGCGTATTGTATTAGGTAATAATGGTATTACGAGTATGATGTAAAATAAACAAAAGCTACTTATTTATATACTTAGCCACGTTTTTCGATCGGGAAACGTGTGAAATTATGTTTAAAGCAAACCTTAAATCTGCTGCCTCAATATCATTTAAAATTGTTTCAATCGTTATTATGAGAATTATGGAATAGCACATGACATAAAACTGCTGGTTCGATTCTAGTTCAGGAAAGTCCAATAAAACATTTCTAAGAAGAAAAATCTATAGTCTGAAATTGCGTCTACCTTGCGCAAGCGTGGCTATTAACATTAATTCCTCCTCTATATAAAAACAGACCCGTACCTTGCAGTGGGACAATAATAAGGCTGATGTCGAAATAAATATGAAAATCTTGCACACCCATTTCACTATCTTGTATTTGACGATTCAACCTCGCATTATGGATGTCACTTATCCGAAATAAAGATTATTTTATTTTAGTCAAATGCAACTGGACCATCCCTCTTTTAACTAGATACCAACCAAAAAATATCAACATCAGACACACGACCAGTAAAACCGATTACAGCAACATACAAACAATACTACCATATAGTACAAATCTCCCCTACATGATGAATAGGATTCATTAGTAGCTGCCAACTCTCCCCTTTTGTTTGAGAGCCGTCCTGTCCGAGGGACTGTGGCTGTCTGATTGTGAATTGTGTCAGGTGGTCGTATGTAGCTATTGTCTGGTTGTGTGTGTGTGTGTGTGTGATTGTTAATGTTTGAAAGGACCAATGTGACCTTTGAAATGTGTGACAGATACGTCTTCTTTTGGTGAACGTGTGTAGGAGCTAAACACGCAAAATAAGTCGAATTTAAGGATTTAAGCAAAGGTTTTTTGGACGTGTAATCACAGTCTTAATTTTAATGAAACCACTTTAAGTATCAATTTATATAGTTAGTTACAGCCTATTTATCGTCCCACTGCTGGGCACAGGCCTCCTCTCACACGGAGAAGGATTGAGCATTAATTAATGCTCAATCAATTTATATAATCTTGGAAATTCTGGTTTACATCAAAATATTTTAGTGTAAACAGCACTGCATTTATCGAGTGATGTAGAATTGAGGAAGTGATTGCCACATGATGCGATAATTTCCTAGAAATATCGAGTTGTCGACCACTGCATATTTAAGTACATATTAAACATTTTGGAAACACATAAGTCGGTATGCTAGAATTTAATTTCGATTGCATTTCTATGTAACATTGGAATAGTTTGACATCAAAGGAATTTTCAAACTAGCTTTGATATATTTCCATTTTGAAATTGACCGTATCGATCCGTACTGATATTACAAAGCTTTACAGGGATTTTTATGAAATTCGTATTCGCTTTAGTCATTCGTAAACCTACCGAGATTTTAAAAGTACGAAAACACACCTTACTTTATAAGAATAAAGGTCATCCATGAACAGAGAAGCCAATAGTAGCTTGCCCCTTAATTAACAGTACCTACTTCTTGTATCTAAATGATCTAATGTACATTTTTCTTTTGTTTCAGATATATTAACGAGAGCTTCACCAGACTGCCAACTATGTTATAGTTGAAAGATTGTTCCTAAAACCCTCGAGAGTGTGTTCCTAACAAATTAGTATTTTTGACGCTAGTTTTTTTTTGTAACCGTGTACCAATAAGTGCAAAAAAATGGGATGCAATACCAGTTCCGAAGCCAAAACTGCCAAAGAAGAGAAGAATAATGCACAAGAAAACCAGACAAATGCTGCCACAGGTGAGTCCTTTATAATAACTAGAGAAGGCAACAAACGTTGCCCTTAATCGATCACAACGCCATCTATCGGGTGATATCGAAAATACTTTGTGAACTTGTCATGGAGAACAAAATCACGACTGTAAAATATTAATTCATATTATTTTATCAGCTGTTTAAAACCAAACATTCATAAAAAAAGCAAAGATTAGAATTTAAACAAGACTAAACTAAAATCCAACGCCTCTTTCCAAAATTTAAGGCAGCGCCATCTATGGGAATTTTCCGACACTAACATGTAGGATTTTTAGACGCGTGGAACGAGTATCATTGCGAGTTTTACGACTCGAATAGTTAGTAGAAACTTTGACTAGATGGCGCTGTTTTACATTGTATCAGTTTAAGGCAATGAACGAAAGATAGCGAGCTTGTCTAAACAAATCTCATTTAGATGTTAATTGAAATGTTTCTAATTATAATTTTAATTAGGGGAAATTGCTATGTGCATGATTCTTCCTTGTTTTAACAGACAGTGGAAAATACCAAAGGTATTTTAGTATAAATAAGGAAAAATAAATATTCTTATGTTAAATTCTTTGTTTAGGTTGAGATAATGGAGACCAAAACAATGACTTTGAAATACATACATGTTTGTATCAAATAATACAAGGTTACGTATGATAAGAAAATGAGTTATTATCCCTATCATACATACATGAAACATTAGCTCAAAATCAGTAATCAGCCGAAACCTTAAATATGTTACAACTCTAAAAAAACACACCTATTTAATCTTCCACAATTTATCAAGACAAGAACTAAATAATTTCGCGGGACCAGCCAGCATTCATTCAAAAGATTAAATATTTACCGCACTGAGTCCCGGGTTTTTTCCATTCCTTCATAAATAATATCAAGTTGTATGTATAATCCGCCATTTTGTATACGTATTTTTGCGGAGCTCGTCTTTTATTTTTGTTCGAGATTTTCAAGAACCATCGGGATGCTTTGGACCGTATTTTAAGAACTTTATTTAGGTCTTACTTTTTTTGGGTTCTGAATAAAGTTATAATTTATTTAGGTAATGATTTTTAGGTGGGTGAATCTTCTGATTAGGTTTATACGTTTATACAAACTCCTTCGAGCTGTTTGCCTTTTCAGAAAAAATCTCAATAACTGGCTAACGCAATCTCATGCTATTTTCATCAATTGTCAGAGAATTTCTTAATGAAAATCTGAAAAAAACATGCCTATTCTTTTTTGTGGACTAGGTACTAACATCATCGAAAAGTCATGAATCTTCCACTTATGGATTTCTCAAAATAAATATGTTTTCCAGTAATATAAATACATTTTTACTCAAATTGGGTGTATTGTAAACACCCAATTTGAGTGCATATTTTACCATTTCTATATACTTATTTTGATTAATATAGGTAGTCTTGATGGTTGGCGGTTCAGATCAATCGAGGACTCAAAAAGAGAAAATCCTACACACCCAAATATTTCCAGTTACCATAGCAACCAGTTACAAACCCTAAATTATCCAAAACACAGCCACAACAATTTATATTACTTCAATTCTACATAGTTATCATGGAGCAAATACTTAAAACTTGCTCAGAACTAACTTGAATGATAGTTACAGCCTATTTATCGTCCCACTGCTGGGCACAGGCCTCCTCTCACGCGGAGAAGGATTGAGCATTAATCACCACGCTTGCTCAATGCGGGTTGGTGATTTCAGACTATATAGTCCAGGTTTCCTCAAGATGTTTTCCTTCACCTTTTTATCAGCCATTGGTGTCTAAGATATACTTAGAAAGTACATACAAACTTAGAAGTTACCCAACATATTTGTGCGAAGACTCCAGAGAGTAAAGTTCAGAAGGATTATGTCCTTATAGGCTTGTAGTTTGGTAACAAGATTACGAATATAAATACCTTTTGTTTAATCCGCGGTATCTTTGAGGCGGGGAAGTTTTAAACAATTTGTGTTCTAGAATCTTTGCTTAGTATTATAAAGCTAGAGAGTTTTTTGGTTGGATACGCTAATCTCAAGAATTAAAATTCGATTTGAAAAATTATTTCACTGTGAGATATTTATCGATTAAGGTTATAAAGGCTACTCTGTATCCGGGTGCCCAAAGTAGTTAACAAAGTTGGCAGGTGAAATCACTGGCTAGAAACTAGTGTTGTAGTTCTTTCCTTTGTGTGTATTAACACAAAACTAGTTTTTTCTTAAAGGTCTGAATAAAGTTAAAACCTTTCACAAATCATTTTGCACATTTTGTAAGCACTTAAATAATGTAGATAGTTATATACCTCTATATTAATCATATTTATCTTTGTACATTTTATTTAAAGCGAACACGAAATATTCTGGCGTTATGCAAATACGATACATCTCATTACAAAGAATGACCACAGTGCATGTTAAACAGTAGGAAAACCAGTCAGTTGGTTTTTTTTTATTTATTTCGCACTGCAAACTTTTAGTCTGCCGATAGTTTTTTGTTCTCTTTAATCAGTTTGATGATGAATAATAGTACAGACATTACAAAGACAGGTATTAGACCGCATTAAAGACAGGTATAGCCGGTATCAGACCGACTGAAAACTTTTATTGGAGTCAAGATTTTAGTTTTAAAAAAATACCAAACATTGGGTCAACTGATTAAAAATGTCAGTTGTTTTAAAAATAGAAGTTACCAACAAACTTACTTATTTATTTCCATTTTTTTTTTTTTTTTTAATCTTTTATTTTTAGAGGCTTAAACGCTGCTGCGTTATGCCAGCCTCGTAAGGTTTTACACAAATTAAATTAAAAAAAAACACATAATAAACTCTATATACAAATTAATCAATAAAAAATTTTGTGAATTGAATTAAATATTGTGCATTCAAAGACTCGATGCCAGAGCCATTCGATATAATCGATGGCGACATGCACAATGGCAAATCCCACGTCTTACTTGAGAGACAACCCGAAACAGAATATAAAAAAATAACTAAGGATTGAATGAAAAAAGAAATTAAAATAAACTGATAATAAAATACACGAACTAAAAAGAATCTCTCCTCAAAAACACATCTTTTACAAATTTATAGATAGAAACACTCTGTTCCGAGAGAGGTCTCCCAAGCAAAACATTAACTCCACCACTATACATATCGCCACCGACCGCCGTACACAGCTGTAGCCTCAAGTCGTCGAATGCACAACATTCTAACAGAATGTGATATAAGTCGTCCACTACTTGATGAGTGCAGGTATTGCATAACGGGGATGGTTTCACACCCATCAAGTGCAGAAACCTATTAGCAGGCACATGGCCTGACCTTATTCTAAATGCTAACACTAAAAGTTCTCTCGGCATGTTACCCACGTCAAACCAAGGAGCTCGAGGCAGATCATGCTGAATAGATCTGTACCACAGACCTTTTCTTGCTGTAACAAAACTAAAATGTTCCTCCCACAAATTATGACAAAACTTTTTCATGTGAGGAATAAGCTCAGTAAAATAAGGGTCACCGGGAATAACTATGCCATCAGCAATAGCCTCGGAAGCTAGCTTGTCAGCCATTTCATTTCCCGGGACACCTATGTGAGAAGTTATCCATTGAATTTTAATATTTACAAGTTGTTTCTGAAGAAATTGTATACTCTTTAATGCCTCGTATGCAATCGGCATGCCTCGAACTCCGGATACACAACGGATCAAATGCTGTAAAGCACTCTTGGAGTCGGTCATAATCACAACATTCTTATACGGCAAACTCTGAACATAGGACAAAGCTTCTACTATAGCCGTTAATTCAGCTCTCATGATACAAGCGTCATTGCACAATTTAAATTTCATACTAGTGTTTGTTTGGACATCAAAAAATGCTGCGCCAACACCATGAACACTTTTAGAGCCATCGGTAAATATAAAATAATAACTATCGTATCTACAACTAAACATATTAGAAATCAACATTCTTAAATTTGGAACACTCAATGAACGCTTTGGTACACCTAATTCGTCAACATTACAAATAACACAATCTCGAATATTAATATTTGATACCCAAGTATCCAAGCTATACATGTCTAATATAGGGGACTTATGCACAATATTGTTATTGAACTTATTATGAATATCAATCAAAATGGGTTTATTCTTATTCCTCCAATATGCATTGGTGCACAAAACAGATAGTTCTTGTAATAAAGATAAAGTTGCATCATTGGAAAAGGAGCTCAACCTCAGCCAATACCTACAGGCTAGCCAATATCTCCTCACAAATAGTGGTGACACGCAGAGCTCACTCTCCATCACACAAATAGGTGTTGAACGAATGAAACCACCACAAATTCTTAATGCACGATTTTGTAAAACATCTAGTTTATACAAATGCGTCTTAGCACTATTACCGTATAAAAAACTAGCATAATCAATTCGACTTCTAACAAGTGAGATGTATAGTCTCCTTAAATGTTTCGGATGAATGCCCCAAGATTTCCCAGCTAAAGTTTTAAGAATATTTAAATATTTGTAAGCTTTCTCACATGTCTCATTTATGTGAGCTCCCCAACGAAGTGATGAATCAAGCCACAACCCCAGATATTTAATTTTATCAACAACTTTCAATTCCTTGTTATTAATACTAATGCGGACATTCGTTAAGCACCTAGACCTACTAAACAGACAAACATTTGATTTTGATTCCGACAAAAATAATCCCATCTCACCTAAATTTTTAACAAGAACATCTAAAGCTGTGTACAAGTGACTGATGGCTGAATCTAAATTATGTTTACTTGAAGACACATAGAGAACAAAATCGTCTGCATACTGTGATACATTACAGCTAGTGATTGATTTACAAATATTCATAGTTGCAATATTAAACAGGAGAGGAGATAATGGGTCACCTTGAGCTAAACCTACACTTGCCTGTCTTACTAGGATACCATCCATTCCCGTATCAATTTGTAAATACCTTTGACTCAAATAATTAAAAATATATGTACAAAGCTTCCCCCCAACCCCAATTCTATTTAACAAGGAAATCATTCTATTAATATTTACATTATTATAAGCGTTATTTATATCAACAAAACATGCAATAGTGGCCATATTTTTAGAAAACCCAATCTGAATGGATGATATTAACCGTGTTAGGTTGTCCAAGCACGAGCGTGACCTACGAAAACCAATAGTGGAAGGAGACAAAAGGTATGATTTCTCTACGAACCATTCAAGACGTTTCAGTAAAACTCCATGAAATACTTTACATGGGCAAGACATTAGGGAAATAGGCCGCAGGGAATTAGAACTATTGGGGTCTCTACCGGGCTTAGGAATCGGAACTACCTTTATGCTTCTCCACTGGTTTGGTATTATACCAGTTTGTAGTATTAAATTATATATATGTAACAAAACTTTTACCTGTAACAGACAAATTGAAAAGCATAGAATAAGATATATTATCTACGCCTGGCGACGTATCTTTGTGCTTCAAGCAATTTAACAATTCAAACAATGTTATATCTTCTTCCATGGCACATGAACCCTCCATAAAAAGTGGTGGTTCCTCGCAAGCTAAATCAGGTGTCAAGGATTGTAATAGCTCTCTGCATTTGTCAGAATCAACACAACGGTTACCATACCTCCCACCTTTTACCCATCTCATTCTTTTCCACATCTCTGACGCGGATGTTTCTGAATCAATACTCGTGCAGAATTCCTTCCAGCCCGTAGAACGAGCTTTGCCAACCAATTTTCGGGCTGAATTTATTTTAGCCATATACATATCATAATTATCTGGAATAGGATTACGTCTTAATTTTGCCAATGCCAAGCGTCTCTCGGCTACGGCCTTAGACAAATCTGAAGTCCAATAAGGTTTCGGTACAAATTTTGCTGTAGGATCCTGACAGATTTTAATCCATGGAATTGTCTCTTCAGCTACCTGATCAATTTTGGATGCAAATAAGTTATAAGATTCCTGAACACTCAACGAAAGATCTACATTAGCGAACGCTTCTTCCGATTTTTCGCGGTATTCACTCCACCGAGCTTGCTTAAAGTTACGTCGCTTTATGAAATTATTTACAGATTCATAACCGTACTTCATTTTGATTACGATGTGATCACTGCCTAGTGACTCATTTGTAGTCTCCCAAGACATTTTTGTAGCTAGATCAGTAGAAGCAAATGAAGCATCTGGAGAAGATTGTTGTAAAAATCCATTAACAGACTTAATTCTTGTAGCATTTCCATTATTCAAACACAAATAATCTTTATCAAAATAAGCGTCATATACCATCTCTCCCCGTCGATCAGTCTTATTTGACCAGGTTATATGATGCGCATTAAAATCACCAACAATTAATGTTTCTTTATCAAATCTGTTAAAAATATAATGCCAGTCGGACTGATTAGTAATAGATGAGGGGGGGCAATAAATTGAAATAATGTTCTTTATTCCAGGCACATTAAAACTTCGACGATGATCATCTCAATACTAGAATTTGGATGTACAACATCTCTGTGCAAGACTTTAATTGATTTATGCGTTATAACACATACACCTCCATAGGAATCCAATCTATCCTTTCTGATAATGTTATAGTTACTAATATTTAAAGATTTGTCAGAAGATAACCAAGTTTCACTTACAACAGCAATGTGTATCTTTTCCCGTAGTAACAAACATTGAAAATCATCTGTTTTAGGGCTTAAACTGTTCGCATTCCACTGTAGAATGGTAACAACTCTATTTTTTGTGTTGAAGTTCTTATCCATTGTTAGAGCACCCTAGTACCTCCAGCAAAAAATCAACACTCAGAAAACTCTTCAGGAATGACTTTAATTCTGTAGTAAAATATTTTATAACTGCTATTATTTTGGCTTCCATGCAACTGTTTCCACTGAAAATTTCTTTTATATTCTTCAAAAATCGTTTTAGACTGAAATCATGCTTTTTACGAGATTTATCACCTGATTGGGACTCAGTATTCTCTATATTTTCTGTCAAAAATTCCGATATCTCTTCATCCTCAACTGGGCATCTTAATTTTTTACGCCTGCCTTTCTTGACTTTTGTAATTTTATTTTTGAGAGTCTTCTTAGAACGAACCAAAAGTTTATTCGAATTCAGAATAGGAGACATTCTATCTTCATCCGAATTTTCAGTAGGCAGGAATGACTGCTTGACAACATCTGAATAGGATTTTCCAGCCTTTACCTCGGCTCTAGTAAATTCATCGACAGTAAATAAATTCGGACTAGGTACTACTACATTCTTATTTTCTTTATTTTTAATAAGAGCCATTTTGTATGTGCAATTATGCTTGCACATTATATCTCTAATTTCTTTTTCACGTAAAAATGCCGGGCACTTGCTTTTCACCATAGACATGTGGTCTCCTTTACAATTAACACATTGAAAATTAATTGTTTCACAATTGTCATGCTCGCCACCACATTTCGGACAAATCTGCTTTTTATTAGGACAAAATGCTTTAATATGTCCGTATTTCCAGCATTTTGAACACTGGGTAACAAGGAAATTAAAAGGCAATACTTCCATCCTCATACCGTACGCAAAAACAAACGGAGGTAAAATAGGACCTTGAAAACAAATGCGAATACTCGCACTTGCAACCCATTTGCCTTCATCGTTTCTCCGGCTTAAACGTTTTACGGATAAAATATCAACCTCACATTCTAGTATGTCCTTAATGCTATTGTCATCCAGATCGAGGTCTATTTCTTTAATTAAGCCGTAGGAAACATTTACCTCATTAGTCTTCTTACAGACCCATCCTCTTTGTTTGATAGATGCAGAAGATAATAGTTTATCTGCAGCATAGTTACTTTTAAATCTAATCAAAATTTTGTATGGACTTTTGTAAACAATCCTCATTATTTCCGGAATTTTCTCGGTACTTAATAATTTTGCTAGCGCAATCTGTTTCGGAAGGACTTCTTTGATATAACCGATACTTCAACATATTCAGGATTATCACTCACGAACGATTTTCCTGGAGAAAATCCAGAACGCGGTGTAGTAACTTTAGCTTTCTTACCACGCTTTCCCACCGTAATGAACTCTCCATTCTGTATATCATCATCCGGACTTGAATCATCTCTGCCTCTTTTATTCCCAACTTTCAAATTGCTTTCAGTGTCACCCTCCTCTAAATCAGACGTACCATCAGTATTATGTATCATAGCTCGTAAGGTCACAGAGCTAGAATGACAGCTGCTACCGTCCTCCTCGTCGCAACCGCTTTCCATTATTTATAGAAACTTTTTTATGAAGAAAAAAATGACAAATGCCAACTTTGACAATTAAAATAAGCTGAAATTTTATTTAGAAATTATGCTGAAAAATGGTTGTATCACTGGTAATTTGTGACACAAACACCATAATTATGTCCAAAGATATAATATGTTTTAGTAGTAACAGTCACTCACTTCAAAACTTACACAAACTCACATAAAATAATTATTATACCGGAGCAAAACTAAACAATGTTGTCGCGTCAAAATCACGATGACAGATGTATTTCCATTTAATTAGGTATTTATTTCACACAGGAAGAAAATAATACATTTTTATTTCAATAGGTACAAATCGACAATTAAACAAAACCGGTTGAAACATCAACAATATTAAGCTCGTTTAAATTGAACAATAATTTCAAAACAGAACAAAAGCGGATTGTAACAAGGTTTTTAATTAATAGCGATTAATATAACAAAGTCTTTACTGGGAGAAGAAAATTGCTTCTTCACAATCAAATGTACGGTAGATTGTAAGTAAATTGGTTTGGAGAATTCAAAATTAATTACAAAATATGTTTTACTGTGAAAGACTGATCCTTTTATATTATTTTAACTTATATAGATAATATTTTTAGATAGAAATTGATATAACGCTGAATGACTTCAGTCTGTAGTCGCTTATAGGGTGGTAAGCTACGAATCTAGTTAAGTTTGTATGTGTTGATTTGTTATGTATGTGTTTTAGTTTAGTCTAGAATAAATTAATAAGAACCCATCTGCCGCATTAGGCAAGTCCTGTAAGGGTAGATGTAAGGTTGTGTATAAATAAATAATGGTTATAGCAAAAAGGGAAACAGAGTGTGTAACTTTTCATAAACGAACTTGCTTAAGGTTATGTTTTGCAGCTAAATAGTCACATTCTATGCAATTCTGTTAATCTGAATAACAAACATACATCCATACATTGTCACAAACTTTCACATTTATAATTTTAGTAGGATATAAATCTTAGTAGGACTAGTAGGATGGGATTTAATCTTTATCAAAATTCACAACAAAAAATTATGTGAGTTTATTTTACTCAAAAAAATGATCTAAGTGGTCCTACTTTATTATAGAGGTAATGTACACAGCTGAGTACTACGCTCAAGTGTACAAGTGCTACACATCTCGTAGACACGCTACACCGCTACGAAACTTCGTAACACTTGTGTAGTGTTTTTGTTGTAGTTCTAGAATGTATGTCTGTGAAATATAGAACTTTTGTCACTTTTTGTTTAAGTATCTGTACTTTTTGATGAACTAACTTGTTTGTAATATTTGAATGCATAAAATACATATTTGTTACCTACTTAGTTTACATGACTAAAATTTACCTTTTAAAATAACTAGCTCTTCCTTGTGGTCTCACTTTCGTCACGGTAAAGCAACTCCTCACAACCGGATAAAAAATTGTCCATGTCTTTTTTCAAGTTCTAGACTATTAGTGTTCCAAATTTCATTTAAATCGGTTTAGTAATTTCAGCAAGAATGCACTACAGACTATATAACTTACAGTCCCTTTCGCTTTTATAATAGCTTCAAACGTCAACTATATTAACGAGACATCTTATAATCTACAAGTAAGTCACGTCTTCGTCTGTGACCACTTGTCACTGGCCGCGAGTGTACTTTGTTCCACGCTTTTATTTTTGCAAGCGAGTGTAAGTGGCTCTAACTGAATTAAAGTTTTAAGAGAGAAAAGTTTTATGTGTTTCGTTTTCTATTTTAGGAAGTACTTAAGAGAAAAATAAAATAAAGATGGCAATTATTTTTTTTGTAATATTATGGTCACCCATCCTTTCTCTGACCGCAGCTATCGTACTTCACATAACTTTAGCATAAAACTAAAACGACATACCTATATTCAAAGTCACATATATTTTCACTCTAAATGTACAGTATAAGTAGTAGATATTATAAGGCTGAAGAGTGACTACTAGTTCATCTTGAAAAAATATTTCAATGTTAGCGTAATTTAGCGTAATGTTTTCAATATAGCGCATTTATCAAGGAGGGCTTTAGCCTAACTATGCGTTGAGTTCCTACGGGTTGCTGCTTGCAGGCTTGCAATTCCATAAAAATGGAAAAAATAACTCTTTTATTATTTATTTTCCAGTACAACTTCCAGTACAACAGCTAACAAAAATAATCTTGTGTTTGTTCACAATTTAACTGTGCATTTCAGTTATGCATTTTGCAAGCGACTCTCTAAGAAATGCTTAAAATACATTAAACAAAGACTGAGCAAGTTGTTTAGTCTAGAAATTAATTAACAAATGCTATTATTAGTGGTTCTTGCTAGTACAACAATTGCATATTGTAGTAGTCTGTGAAAACTTGAAATTAGAAGCGATTCTTTTTGTCTCGCTCATTTGGTCTGTACTGCAATGCACTGGGTTTGAAATCCAGATCTTAACCGCTTTGTGGATTTTAGAAACTTTCAAAATGCAGCCCGAAGTCTGGAAGTCGTCAGTGTTACACTTTCTTGCCTGGAAATGTACATAAAGTCAGCGTCCCCGAGCTTGTCACAGTAACAATTCTATTTTAAGATTCTATCAACTCAATCAATCTAAGAACAATAAGAAGTCAACATGACAATCTATCCCTTCCCCCTATATCTACATCTATGGAGTTATTAATAACAAAATGTCACTATGTCTGGCCAAGCGTGATATCAATATATTGAATGCAAACCTAGTTGGATGGTCACTATGCCGGATTGCTGAAAAGAAGGACCTGGGTTCGATTCCCGGTGCTGTCAATATTTGTGTGATAAGCATACCTATATGTTGGCTGTGACTTGGGTGTTTTAATATATAGATAGGTGGGATATTATGTCTTTTGAAATGTAATTTAAATAAGTTAATAAATAAGTTAAGTTTAAGCATTGGTTAACACCCATGGTACAATCTAAACTATAGCATACTTTGGGGATAACCGATCGTGAGTGAAAGATGTCCCGCTTTTATAACTAAACCGTTAACAGTATTTACAGCATTGTAAGAGGAAAAAAGTACTTCCTTAAGATAAAATAAATTGTTTTTCACGTAGAATATTTTAATGCGAAGACTAAACACTTTCTTCCAAAAAAAATAACACACCATCTTTTTTCCAATAACCATTATTTCTTTCGACACGTTAACAGCAACCTATGTATATCCTGATCGATGAGCCGTATGCTCGCCTCGTCACCGCCTGCAGAATTTATAATTAACTTTATGGACAACGGCGCTGACATTAACTGAGTCCCTGTGTACTCAGCTGACTACCGCTATTGGATATTGTTCGGGCTATTTTTAACTTTTACTCAATTACGGCGACAAACAAATATACCTAGGTAGATGGTAGAGGTATAGGTGTATTATCTCGCGAAAGCGGGTAGGTCATACTTGTGTTTGTAAATTATTATGCTCAATATCTTTTTATATGACTCGACTACTATTGTGTGCTTCCGAATTTGCGAATATAAAGACAATATGCATGTACATTTGCACACATTTAAACAAGTAATGCTCACCCGTTTTCGTGTAATAAAACATCCGTGATTAGATTTAGGACATACCAGCATTTTTCAGCGGTTTCGTGACAAACCATGTATTAAAAAAATGTTGTTACCGTTCCAAACATTTTATCAAACATTTTATAGCAAAAGAGTAGGAAATACTATAAAATCAGTGAATGATTCAAAATTACAATTCTGATACTTAAACAAATCCTACTTAAACCAAACACAAACAACGTAGCCTACTTTCTGCAGTAGGGTAAAAATCTCATTACCTCCGATTGTATGTCAAAAACATTGATTCAGACGTTAAGGTGGGAGCGCCAAGCGTCGGCCGCCGCCAGCCGATTTATAATTAACTGAACATCGATAGCGGATGGATTTGTCAACTGGGTTAGCACACGAGTGATTGGTTTAAATAAATAAAAAGTCGTTTGGATTTTAAAGAAATATTTATGTTGAAACACTGTTATAAATGTAAGCTGAAGAAAAAAACTGTTTTTTACATACAAACATAATATTAAAGGACAAACGTGTGCCCGATCATATATTTCTAAAAATAATGACATAGATGATGTCTTTCCCAAAATATGCAAAATCAGCATAGGAATAACATATTTTGGGCAATTTTTGTTTTTTGCTTCAACATCACAAATCGATACCTCTTCCGATGGTTAATCAAATCAATTTATTTTTAATGTAAAAACCCTGAAATTAAGATTTTTCTCCATTCAGCAACTCGGCATTTACCCTCATTAACCCGAATTACTTCGCAAATAGGTCCAAATTACATTACAAGTCAATATCCATCAATAATATGATTAAAATTCATGATTAATACCCAGAAACTGGGGCTCTCTCCTTGTTAACAGTCGGTAAACAAAATGCTTCTATCGATCTGACCAAAAATATAGTTATAAACTGGTAAGAGAATCTTTTGTATATATATAACATACGTTTTTATGTAAATTAGTAGTAGCCATCAATACAATTACAATTTAAATCAAATTTTCAGCAGCATTTTCCTCCTAATCGATTTATTATTTACACGAATTTCATGTACGACATAAAAGGGAAGATATTACTCCTCTAATCTGAGTTTCTATATTGTATCAGTTTACTAACAATAGTTATAAGTCTATATTGTAATTACTAATACAACGGAACTTATTTATCTGAATAAATGATTTACTATTATAAAAAAATATACACTTACGTGCAGAATACACGACCAAATCTTAGCACAAAAAAAGACAAAAAAATATCAACGTGAACCATCATAGAAAACAAAAGGTAGGTCCATAAAAGTTATTGATATTACTTAGTACGGCGTTTCAGTACATCCCTCCGTTGTATTCAGAGGCGCGCGGCATAGTGCTTCGGGCAGCCGACACGGCCGCACGCGATTTTAACACAATCCTACTTACCTATCTTTCCTTTGCCGACCGGGCGGACCAATCGACCAATCGAAATTGTGCATTTTGAATTTGGATCGCCACCCGCTGGTGTTAAAACGAGGTAAGTACAAATTTTAACAAAAAAATTTGGTTAATAATTTTATTATTTGGTTGTAAAAAAATATGGCGGTCGTTTTTTTAAAGATTTTTTTTTCGTTTTTTTTTATTTTTTTTATTTTTTTTATTGTGGATGTGTGATGAAGCGATGTTGGTGTAACTTAAAGGTCGGCTAAGAAGGGCGCGCTAATTAGGTTAGAACTAATTAGGAGGGGAGGTTTCCCTTGCCTGTTTATTTATACTACGATCGTGTGAAGGGTAGCTATTCCAGTGGGCGGTTAACCTGAGAATAGGGGGTAATTATAAGGGTTTTCATGCTTGTGTTTAATTGTAAGTCACATTAAGTATAATTATAATGGTAAATTATTTTAAAGGTCCTGAATTTTGTTATCATAATTTTTAGTAGGTCATTAGGTCACATAAAAAATATTTAAAAAAGAAATAAGTCTCAGCGACTTTTGTGCCTAAAATTACAACAGTGGAAAAATAATCCAATCAAAAACAAAGTAAAGAAAAAAAGTCATTAACAATATTCTTCCAAGCTTTTACATTAAAAAAACAAAATTACCGATAATTTCCCAAAATTACCCGTGACTAATAAAATATGAACAAAACATCACACACTAGACAACACTTCCGTGCGTCGAAATACATAATTAATGACTTTCCCCAGCCAATGTGCGTTAATTATTAAATAAACATCGACTTTTCGCTTTATTTTCTTATAAAAGAATGTAATTTTTCATACTTGAATTAATATTTGGTTACTTTATACAAAAACAAAATAAATAAGTATAGAAAAAAAAATACAGTATATAATGAAAAAAATTTTTTTTTGTTTTACACTTCCGTGCAGAAAAAATGACTTAATGATTTTCCGATTAAAAATACAGTATCTTGTTACATGTATTATATTCTAGTTCAAAATAAATTACCTTAATCAGAGTTTACCTGCTACATTATTTTAGATTAAAACTAACAGAATATTTAATGATTGAAACATTATCTACAATAATCAGTTTAGGTTACTAGGTCGGTAGGGGCGGGTAGTCATTAATAATTCAATACAAGTCGGGATTAATTTAGACCCATAATTTATAATTAATCATTTCGCGGATGATTGTTTTAGCAATATTAATGCAATGCATATTACATTCAGAAACAACTTTTATAGCTATGTACAAGGCAAATAAAATCAATTCAATAATAAAGCTATAAATACACTAATTTTCATGTGATATAGGTCTATAGGATTTTTTTTGTTGCACCTTAGTGTTTCCAAAAAAACTTAACTCATCTAATATACTCTTTCACTACAGGAAAGCTACACTTTTATTTTTTAGTAAAATACGCTATATTTCCCAGGATAGAAGTTTACCCGCGACACGGGTAAAGCCGTAAGAAAACATCTAGTCAAAAATACATTAAAAATTATGTAAAGACGTAAAGTCGTAAATTAAAAATAAAATATGGCGGACGGTAAGTCAAACAAACGGAAACGTATTGTGAGAAAAGGGTTGGAAGCCTTAACAAATTAACTAGGTAATACATCATTGTTATACAAAGATGTTTTCGGCTTGTTCTTACAATGTAAACAGTGTAGATTTTAACTTCTTACAATGCGAAATGTTGTAATAAATACAGCTCATTGAAATAAATACGAACACACAAAAATCGTGTTTATAATATAGGCTAGATTTTTCTGCAATCATGTTTATTAGCTGGTCATTTTCAGATTGCAATGATAATAGCCATACTTCTAAATAAAAACATTATAGTTTGTAAAGAGCACTCTTGTATAGTGTACTTTTACAAATATACAGATTTTGTTGAACACTCTGAGGCCTAGATTTATTCAGAACTACCATGTTACCTACATTAAAAAAGCGGCTTCGATATCAAGTAAATATAACATACCACTATTATGATGAAGTTAAAATTATGCATGCAAGGATATTTATTTTTATTTCACGTAAGATTTTAATAAAGTTTTCCACTAAAGTTTTACACTTTTATCCGAGTACAAGAATTTAGAAGTACACTGTACACGCCGATAAAGCCACAGAAAAAACCTAGTACCAAATAAAAATACCTCTTAAAGGGACTTCAACACAATCTCAAAACACCTTTAACGTCACTCGAACACCCGATACCCGATATCATTATAACTTCAAACGTCAACAAGAACCTTTGTAGCACCCGAAAATCAATCGTTACCTTTCTGAAAGTGGGTCATGTCATGAGCCAACTCCTCGAATGCTTAGCAACCTTGTTACTAGCCTATAAATGAGGTATATGGGTACCTTGGGTAGTTTTCTGTCAGTGGTATTGTTGAAAATTGCTATGTTTTTGTGTACATTAAGTTTCATGGTGTGAATATTTTTCAATCACTAGATAACTTTTACCTGAAGAATAGGTTTGACGTCTTGACAGCTTTTGAATAGGAAATATGTGAAAACGGTAAACTTAGTTTTCCGGTAGAAGATCGCAGTTTCATTGAGTAGTCAAAAGATTTTCAAAAATCGTAGACCCAGCTATTCTGAGACCCAGAATGTCAAAAACTTAACCTTTTCATTAATTTAGCAGTAATAATTAATTTGAATAATGTCTCGCATACTTATTGTTTTTATAGGATTAGTCTAGTTGTTTAATTAGGGTTTAAGCTTGAGCCTGTCGGTTTAACATGTTTAAACTGTGTAACATAATTTAATTTACTTAAATTGGCACTCCACAACCTTTAAGTTACGTTTTGAAAAGTATCAAAAGTTCAAAACGTGCTTTAATCAGCGGTTGATTTAATTGGCTCTTACAGGTATATGTAGTTTTCCTCATAACTCACATAAAAATCCTATATCTACTACACCAACCTCAAAGCTAAAAGCTAGTCAAGGGTATTCACGTAGTTTCGATAACCCAATTCCATCGAACTTCAGCCCTCGAACCACATAACACATGCAGGTAGCGTGCACGAATACACTTGAGTGCAAGCAATTCGAACAAAATGGACAGTTTGATTGACAAAACTATAGAATTTATTTTTCTTACGTTCTTGAACTGTATTTCAAAGGTAAGTAAAGAACTGTGGGTTGGCCTTGATAGGTTTTCAGTGTGTCATGTAAAAGCTGAAGTTATGTTTGCCTAGATTTTATGATATGGAATGAAAATGTCGATCGTGACTGTCGGTTTTATGAGGTTTAGTTTTATGTGTCTTGAGAACGGAATAGATTTATTTAGTTTTAAATGTGAGTAGGTAACATATAGGTATGCAAAATCTTACAATAATGTATACAAGTAGTAATCATATCTTATTTTATTATACTTGATATGAAAAGTTAATAGCTAGCCTATTGAAATAAATAAAAAAACACATAAGAATATAAATTTTTCTGCCCCACAAAACTGTACACCTATTTTGAGAGGAACTTAGTGTGTAATTAATTTGTAAACAAGGTTTGAAAAAAAGTAAAAACAGATAATTTATAATTTTTTTCAAATTGTATTTTTATTGTAAAATATAAATAAGACTGATATTCGTATTCATGATTCAAAAAAATCTATATAAATATGTATTTTTCGTTGTCTACCAAAAAAAGGGAAATAAAATTTCGTGTATAGAGAAGAGAAAAATAACGGAGCCACGATCCATTGAGCTCTGAAGCCGTTTCAACATACATAAATAAACTTATAAAAGGACAACTTTGTTAATAAATTGTGGGGGATTTTATTTTCAGAGCGTATTAAGTAATTATACTGTAATTTAGGGCGGTACGAGTTTTTGGATATTCATAAGTATTCATAATAGCTTCCGGCAATGGTTTCACCCGCTTTGTGAGTGAACTTCTTCCTGCGCCAAGATAAGTAGCCTATATGTAAAAGTTCAATTACAACCAATTTTCATCAACATCCGTTTAGTAGTTTTTGAGTGAAAGATAGAGAAGATCCATACATATGTACAACATTTTGCGTTTATAATTTTAGTATCATTTTTATTTAAACTACATAAAATATAGTATATAGTATAATAGCTTTGAATACTTCGTTATTCCATTATTTCTATACTAAACTTAGCGAAAATAAAAATAAAATAAAGTAGCAAACAGTAAAAAAAAACATATTATTGATATTTATATGTATTTTGTAATTCTATTTAATTTTAGATATAACTTTATTTATAAACACAGCTTAATATTATTTGTTGCTTCAACTGGGTCATTGTGTATGTCACACAGTGTACACTAACCCTTTTACCAGGGTATCTCCTCTTGTTAGCGACGTAGGAATAGAATTACAAATAGAATTAGGTTTGAAGCGTCACCGTTTTCAACGTTTATCGGGTTAGGTCTAAAACCTAGACGCGTTTTGTGAAGATAAATAAATAATGCTAGTGAATTTTATTTATTTATTGGAGCCGATAAAGGATGAAGTAATTGTGTTTTAGATTTTAGATTGGAAATAGATTTTGTAAAAGTAGAGTATTGTAGAAAAATAATTTTAAACTAACTCCAATACATAAGTCTAACAATAAACTTTTGCCCGTACCTGGATAAAATAAAATATAACCTTATTACTTATGGATAGAGAAGCTTCCCAACAGTGAAATAATTTTCCAAATCGGTTTAGTAAAGTCGGAGCCTTTGGAGTACAACAAACAAAAATGTTCTTTGTTGTATTAGTATAGGTAAGCATAGTGAGGAATACAGAGCTAATAAAAAAACCCTGCATTACCTAATAAGATAGACTTAAATAAAAACAATATAAACAATAAAACAATAAAAACAATAACACGATGTAATAAATTCTACTCACATACCCAGTATTCCCAAATTATTCAGTCTAAAACTAAAGTCAGTAGTTTAAATAGAAAATGTTTTACCCAACAAACAGACACGGCTGGAATATCTGACAGTTTTCATTGCCTATAGACTGAGATCCCAGCGCTAACAGACATTATTTATTAAAAATATATATTTATATTCAAGTGTTGATATTTGCTTTTAAAATGTAAAAATGGCAAAACTTTGTAATGGCATATTACCTGTTCATACCTATTATACCACTTGGTAATACACAATTTAAAAGAAGATACATAGGCGAAAGATACGACCATACTAGGTATAGCCTAAAAAATACTTGTGTAACTAGTATGCTCTTTTATTTAATTTGGAACAAAAAATAATGAGATATTCACCCATAATAAGTTTAGCGTAAGTTGACAATGTACCTACTCATTATATTATATCTGAACTGTATATGAAAGCAATCATACAACATTTTTTGGGCAAATAGGTAACTCTTTAGTATAAATTAAACTGTAATCATATAGTAGGTAGATTCACATTCATCAGAAAATAACTAATGTCTGGTGGCACTCAGATCTCGGACTACAACGTATTCATTTTCGTACTACTCGTGGCAGATGCTAATTTTGTACGTTTTTAGAACGAAAGCTCCAAGTTATAATTTGTTTTGCTGTCTAGCTAGCTGCTAGGAAAATAGGAAAAAACTATGGAGCAGAATTTGCATTTAAAACATATGTTGTTTCTGTGGGTCTTGCACGAAACTAATGTAGATGAATTTTAAATTATAAACAATGTGAGCGACCTTTGACCGTCTCCCAAAAATGATGGAAATCATGAGATACTGACTCCTAGAATATTTTAAAGATTTGATGATCTTTTTCTTGCTTTTATGAAGTTTTTTTCAGTAATATATTGATGTTTTTAGTTTTCGATTACCACTAAATTCATCTGTTTTTTTTTTTAATATGCTTTTTAATATTTTAAATAACGTTATTTTATTAAGATTGCTAACGAATACTAACGAAACGGATATGGTTTCAAAATACTAGATTCATTGTCCAGTTAGCACGTTCCAAACTGTACCTATTCTATGTAAACGTAGAAGTTAGTTTGCGAAGTGTTATCTCTGAAACTGCTGGACCGCCTGTGTAGATTGTTTCACTGATAAAAGCAGGCCTTTACATTATAATATAGCTAAGTAATAAAGATATCTGTTTTATATAGACAAGCAGACTTTACAGCAAGCACTACTTAAACGGTGTTGAAGATATTATCTACACTCATGTTTAAAGGCTATAGAGCAGGTTTATTTGAACTCGTCAATCTCATGAATTACTTGACCAATTTGGGAAATTCTATCAGTGTCAAGGAACGTTAAAAGTTACTTTTTATCCAATTGCACCGAGTAGTTCCGAAGTTTGTAGTTCTCTCTAAAAGAAGTTGATAGTTTGAGCTAGAATGAACATTCACTCGCTAGGTTTAAACGCATCCTAATGCAATTGCGAGTAATTGTAAGATTTGCAGTAGTCGAATAAAGATAAATTGAAAAATTGCTCTCGTTTGTTGGTGAAGGTTTTGTCATATATGTACCTATGTATTGTTTGATAATGGCCGATTATTGTGAGTTCTATGTACATAGGTACGTGTGTTAGATATTGATTTGACAAAAGTGTTCACATATTTATAAGTACTTATCTTAATACATTTTGTCCCAATTTTCTTGCTGTGTCTTCTGCTTCACGTAACAAGGATCCAATCAAAAATAGATTTGAAAAACAGAAAGAACCTTAACTAAGGCATTTTACTCATAAGTTTACATGCTAAAATATTGCTTTCTGCATAAAACAAGACTCTAAATTAAAATTAATGATTTGATTGACGTTGCGTCGACACAATTCAATTTTATAAATAGGTCTACAATTTATAAACGAATTATTTACATTTTAATTTGATATATCTACAATTTATTGAAAAATTATCTCCCAAAATACCACAGATACATATTGAATAACAGTTTAACAATTACCCAGATGAAACCAAAAGACCTAAAAGAGGAAACTGAACAATTTAAATTGAATTTTTGCGCGCGAACGCCATATTTGATTTTAAAATTAGTTCGTGGCACATAACGGTCCGTGATTTAATATGAAATAATTGTTATTGTATTGCTGGGAAAATTGTTTATTTATTATTTTTTGATTATTCAGATATTTTGTGTAAAGTTAAAATTATAGGTCAGTTTGGTAGATCAGAGTCAAAATAAAATTGTTTTATGTATTTATTTTCATTATAGTCGTCAGTTTTTATGTCCCAAGTACTCAGTGCTTTTTTATTTTAATTTTGAACTCCTACTCTGTTAGCAATATTGTTATTACGTATGCAATAGATGACTCTAATTCATGATAAGGGGTATTGTGCTGTGGGAGACAACCAAAAAACTTCCACTGGTGGACAAAAGCCTTCTCAAGTTAGGAGAAATTGTCACAATCAGTAGGTATAAAAAACAAAAATGGGTGCAGCTTATTTCTTAAGCTCGTGTACTCACCTCTTTTTGTCACACAGTGGGACAGACATATATACTGAAACATTTTCAAAAATAACAAATTCAAACCTACAACAAACAAAAAAATAAAATTAAAACAACTTACCAACATAAATTAAAAGTTTTTCCTCCCTGAAAATGTAATTTCCCAGTACATAAGTCATCTACCTCGCGACAATAGTTGCCGAGCCATTCAAAACGGCTTCCATACAAACTTCATGCAACTCGGGGCACGACAACTCTCATGGATCAATTAAATACAGTACCTCGTTTGTCGTAAGTTGGGTAAATTGAGATAGATTCGTGTTTCTGAATAGTTGGTTTTTGTTTTTGTCAAATAGTGGAATTACTTATATTGTTACTATCTATAATACTATCTATCATCATCCTCCGAGCCTTTTTTCCCAACTATGTTGGGGTCGGCTTCCAGTCTAACTGGATGTAGCTGAGTACCAGTGCTTTACAAGGAGCGACTGCCTATCTGATCTCCTCAACCCAGTTACCCGGGCAACCCAATACCCCTACTATCAGTAATGCTATATGAAACTTAATTGATTTGTTTGCTTGATCAAAACTATTTTCTTCTTCAATCTTTGGGTAAATAATATTCAGGAAACTACATGTCATGTTATTCTCACGAGATTTCCAATAAGTATTTCTAAGCAAATAAACTATGATTTATATTACCAAGCGAAGAAAAACAAAGTTAGTAAGTAAACAAGCAAATCCAAATATATAACCTTCTTCAATCTAACCCTCCCCTAACCACGCAGTCTACTCGCTTACTTTACGAAGATTCGAAACAAAAGGATTAATTAAAATGGCGCAGAATGGAAGAATATACTGACCTAATTCCCATTATGAATAAGAATTCTATACTGTACATAATACAATGCTTGAATCACAGGATAGATAAAAGAGAATAACCATCTTCACCACTGGTATCTTACGTTACCTTACAGCCTTTTTGTCGTCTCACTGCTGGGCTGCGGCCTCCTCTCACACGGAGAAGGATTGAGCGTTAACCACTACGCTTGCTCAATGCGGGCTAGTGATTTCAGACTTTGTAGTCCAGGTTTCTTTAAGATGTTTTCCTTCACCTTTTAATCAGTCATGGTGTCTATGTGATATACTTAGAAAGTTCACCTGTATCTGAATTATTAACAGAATTCTATTCATCAATTTATTCGGTTAATCGAATTTTTTAACCAACTGTAAGTGGTTCAGTATCTGTAAAAACATTTATAATGTTTTTTTTTTTTATATATTTTGTACCGCCATGTCCTTGGGAAGTCCAACATTATAAATCACCGATACTATATTAATTTATACTGTCAAGATTTGTGTATTTAATTAAATAAAAGTGTTCCGTAGTTTTTGGATGAAAAAGTAGTAAACATCCATACAGAATTTTCATGCTAATAGTATGAGTAGGATAGTAATGAAACACGGGCGTTGCCAAAAAATAAGGCTAATATTATATTTCGCCGAAAACTTATTTTTAGCAGCAAAATAAACTTTTCTAATATTATAAAGTTTAGTATAGTTTTACCGCCGCGGTTACCAAAACTATTGATTTCCAATACACAGCCCTAAAAACTTTCGAAGGGTCCAAATTAATAATGAAAAGTTGGTGAAAATTGTTAGTTAATAATAAACTTAATGGTTCAACCCTTTAGTGACTACGCCTACACGAAATCGAAGGGTTTTCAAATGTTTTATTGAAACACTCTAAAATTAACGAAGTGGGATTGTTTTTAAGTAGTATTGAACAGTTTATTAAATTATTATTTTTGTATCTTATCATTGCAAACTTTTAGTCGACAGTTTGATCCGGCTCATAAATCAATATGGAGATGAATGATTTATTTATCAGACCGACTAAACAGGTTTATTGGATTTACGATTATCTTCAAAATAAACTGTCAGACAACCATCGGGCCAAGTTAGGCCTGACTGTTTTATCTGCATATGGATACAACCATAAAGTACATATGTAATAGGTAAGTATGTAGTCTTTGGAAACAATAGATACCGATTCAATTAGGTATTGCTTCAAATTGGAAGACAAATATAGTTTTAATACATATGTCTTTCAATTCACTATTTTTCTTTATTGCTTCACCAGAACACCCAATTATTTAATAACACTTACCACTAAATACGAACACTCAGCAACTACGTTTAATACTACATACATACTTATCTAAACAATTTCTCAACGTCTCGCGCGTCGTCGCGTCTCGTCTCGGCATGTCCTTCGCAACCCACTCCTTGAGGCGACACGCTGTCTGAATCTGTTATATAAACTGTCCTGCGGATAAATTGTTATGTTTTTACGATCACTACACGAAATTTTTTTGTAAATCTACATATTAAACCTTATAAAATACACAACTGTATGTACAACTTGTCAAAGTGGACTCTTTCTCACAAGAGGATTTTGTAGGCGCGGAGCTTTTCGTGTGACAAAATTTTTTACACGCAGTTTTAGATGTAATTTTTTCTCATAAACAATGAGATTTGCCCGTAGTAAAAATTATAATTCATTAGAAATTATTATTTCAAATATAGTACCACCGCAAAAATTATCGTTACCTATTTTTGCGTTTTATAATCATAACAATCTATTCAGGTGCTAATAGAAACTATTCGCTCTATTAGGTACTATTTTCTTCTATACTAACTATTCTCTAATATTAGGTTCCAATTATTTTTCCACAACATTAGCTACTTACCCACTACCTTGAGAAACAGTACAATTTCTCACTGTCTATCTTCGTCTAAGCGTTGTCCTTCGCTCGTCACACGCGGCGACACGCCGTCTCCTACGTAGGATAGGCGTCCTACAACGGAGTAAGGAAAGATGGAGATGCCACAATGTGGGTCAGGCGCTTTGTTCTAGGTCAAATTCGTACGGTGGGCATGACCAAAACGATCAGGACCAGATCTAACGAGGCTTTCGGGTTCTTTGAGACATTTTTCAACGAATTTTGGTACTATCATATAACTTGTGTGCACTCCATCCTGTTTTATTTTGTTTATATCCCCATTGTTTTATCTTTTAATTTTAGTCGTATCTTATTTCTCATCTTTATGTACTTAGCTAATACAAGCATAAATTTGCTTAAAAGGTGATTCCAAGTGTCGTATAGTGTAATAATGTATAAGTTGATGAAATAAACATTTTTTTTTTATTTTTTATTAAAAACGATCAGGTCCTAGTAAGGCGTATAAGGGCGAAGACAGTAACGTTCCTCGTGCCCCGCACACCCCCATATTGGCGCGCTACTTTCTTAGGAGATTTTCCGATATGGCACCTCCGCTAGTCATTTGTTCTCCATGCGTCCTACGTACAAATTGTCTCCGCAATGTATTGACGTTCCCTCGTGCTCTAAATAGCGATGTTAGCAATCCCGTAATGGTTTTGTTACTAGCTATTTCGAGGATTATTTAACGTTATTTCTAGTTATTTTTCTTGTTGACCTGAATATTTTTTTATCGAGTTCCGAAAAAGTAGGAGGCTCTCAATTAGGGCGTGTAACCAGTAAAAAAATATTTTCATATTTAAAAATGATAGAGCTTATCTCAGGAACTGCTGGATTGAAGAAAATTCTTTAAATATTAGATAACCATTATGGGGCTGCAGGATCGTTCGAAAGAGTTACCGCGGCCCTGGTACATAAAAGGTCTACGACGGAACCCAACGGTTTTTAGTCAGTAAGAGTCTGACACTCCCTCACCGCTGCTAACTCACAGTGGGAAGGGTCATTTGATGATTTTTGGTGTCGTTAAAAAAAGCAGACAACCCATTATTAAAAGAGGCTACAGGCTACTTCTTAACCGGGAGCGCGGAGTTGTGCCTAAGAGCCTACATATACTCTAAAGACACTATTATATCCATATTTAAAAATCGAATAACAAATACAAAGTCTAGTTCATTAAAACAAAACAAAAACACTTTTTTACTTTCTTTTGTTTTTGCAAGCTTTACCTCGGAATCTAATTGTAGATGCAGCTTAATTAACACATTGTTCGCTCCTATGCTTGTTAGCACTGTGTTGTGTATTCTATGTACACAACACATATGTGTATGTTAGTACATATGTGTATTATGTATGTTGAAGATGACATCAGTGTAGAGATAATTGCGTATTGACAGGTTTGATAAACGTGTGCTGTCAAAGGAAATGACGTGACATGTGTCTGCATGATTTGCACACAATTTTGTAGCGCTCTTCCGCGCGGTTGGACGGATTTCATGCCAGTTAGAACTACAAGAGATCTGCTTTACCGCTAACCGCAGCGGATGTGCAGTGTTTAAATAACCTTAGACCGAAGTGTATCGTGTATCTAGTAATATTATGTACTAGCTATTTTCCCGAGGTTTCACTCGCATCCCATAGGAACTACTGCCCGGACTTAACAGTGAAATATTTTTTCAAATCGATTCAATTGTTTCGTAGCCTTTAATATACAAACAAAATTTGTTTCCTCTTTGTTATATTTGTGAAGAATAGATAATAAATAGCCAAGATATTTGAGTAGGTAAGATAAATTGTTCAAAATACCTCATAAAATATTCTAGTAAACAGAAAACTAAATTCTTTCCATTTATAATAAATATGTACACAGCTTCCCCGAAGCGTAAATATTCAACATTTTTGTACATTAATACCAATAAAATATGAAAACCAATAACTTTTCCAGGACCCAGTTATTAGAGTAATATTTCTTGAGAATTTTTCCTCGCAGCAGTACTATTTTCAGCACTTTATAGACACTTTTATATGGCGAAGCTAAATTCGTACCGACTTATATTGTATTCTTAATATACGTACGAAACTAGCGTGCCTTTGTGTGTTATATTTTAGAATTGTATCCAGACATTTCAAAATAAGTACTTTCTAAGTATACAGTGGGACGATAAAAAGGCTGTAACAGTAACACTAAAATTTGAAAATATATTCTTGTACTAACTTCTGCCAACTGTTTTACAGTTTTAAAATAATGCCCATCCACGCACTTTAGTATGATTTTGTAGGTTTTAGTGTTTATTGTAATCTTTCTTTCTCCTGCCCTGTTCCCAAATATTACTTGGGGTCGGCGCAATATGTCATTTTCTTCCATTTTCCCCTGTCACTCGTCATACTGACACTCACTCCCTTCCTATTCATATCATCTTTCAGGCAATCCATCCATCTTTTCTTAGGTCTTCCTCTTCCTCTCCATCCATCTACATTCATACTTAGCACACACTTTGTTGCATGCGTATCATCCCTCCTCATTACATGTTTATTGTAATGAAAATAATTTAACTTGCCAGACCCCATTATTTCAACATCTGTTTAGCAACAATAACATTAACTTAGGCTTATAAACAAAATAGTGGTTAAAATAAAACCACATAACTTTTCTCTTCAAAATTCAAAATAGTAATTACATACGAATTTGAGATGCCAATTGAAACAAACTTCATTCAATTGTTAATTTTGATTCAAAATGTAATACGACTATTGCAATCAGGTTTCCAAATTAATTTTCTATGTGTAGCGAAGTGTATGTCCGATAAAATAAAACGAAACATTGACATTGTATTTTCGATTTAATTCGAATGGACATAAGGTACAGTTTACATAAACTTTGGTATGTATTGTTTGTTTGGTGAATAAAATTGATTAGATTATACATTGTTTGAGATTATACGCCTTTATGAATGTTTAATTGACTGATTTTGAGATATAAGTATATTTGTTTGAAGACGTTTGAATACCAATGATTAAAATCATTATTTGCTACTGGTTTTTTCTCGTGGCCAGCTGTTCACACACGTCTCGGGAAAACTTTTTTCCATACCTGGATAAATACTATAGTTTCAAATTCTAATAGTGGCTCAACTTCGCATGCCTACTGAAGGCGAGATATGTTAAGTGACTTTTTTGTTTTTACCACCTTTTGTGTTAACCATATCTCGGCGAATAAATATTTTCATTTCATTTCATATCTGTGAACCAATGTTATTTGAATTATTTCATTAGTTCTTTCTTGCGTCACAGTGAGACAAACAGTCCGACAGTTACTACCACATTTATTATATTAGTAAAGAATAAATTCCAACTACAAATCCAGCCCTTGAATCTCCATTTCACTAGCACATTTTCCGAAAAATTCCGTTACCATCAAAGAATAAATTCAAAAAGCACGTTTATTATTGAAAATTCAAAGCGTTCTTCCATTTTCTGTTATAAACTTGCCTTTAGTTTACGGTCGAGTGGTGAGCGAGCTACTGGAGCGAGTAAATCGGGTGAGGACAGTATTTGTAGGTAGTCAGCTAGTCAGTTGGTGGTGATTTGTGATCGTATTGGCGAGTTTTGTTTGTATTTGTATTTGTAATTGATTACAGAGTTTGGGTAAATATTGTATTTGTTGTTATTCTGTGGAATTATGCTTCACAATTTTTTTATGTCATATGACGAATGTACAATGTTTTGGATATAAAAATACCTATCTGTTCTATTGAAATGCAAAAAGCTAAACATTTAAAATATGAATTTTGCCTTTTTTTTATTTACCTAATTTACCGAGGTTTCATGTGGGGTCCCAAAGGACGCGAGCAAAGCCATGGGCGAGTAGCATGTACCTGTGTATTGTTGCATAAAATTATACTAAAGATTTCATACTTTAGTTTTGACAGCCAATATTCCGAATGATCCGTTCTTACAAGCATTGTACGCTGTCAAAATAATTCCAGATTATCTAAAGGGTTTCAGTCAGTGGTTAACTGGTTATGTCAATTAGAGAATTTCGTAATTCAATAAATTATTCTGTCCGTCAGAGGGTAGTTGTAACAAGAATTGAAACATAGGACTATTCAAGTCTACCCGATAAACCGAGTTGAATGTTGTAACCCAAGTTACGAATTTCAATTTTATATTCAAATATTAGGGATCGTGACAGTATCGATTCTTTTGTTTATTTTAACCGGTTTAATTAAAGTCACCGACAATATAAACGGCAGTTTTCTTAAGACAACTATTTACCTACTATATAATTTTTTCGTTCAATAAGCCTCTGAAGATATACCATTGTAACTTCGGTTAAAATGTTTAAGAAAGCGTAATTTTGTTTATTCGAATTCTTCCTAAAAACTACAAGAAACATCTACTTACTCCTTTAATTCAAAGTTAAGAATAAAATACCCACACAAAAAAGCGAACAGAAAATTCAAATTACATCATCTCACCCACATCGAACCCTGTTTTTATCATGGACGAAAACATCATAACTGTCAATAAAAAGTTATAAATTAAGGAAATGCGTTCCCTTTGTCCCTCCCCCCTTTCCCCCTAACGTCACGTGACCCTCAAAATGTTGCCACTTAAAATAAAAAGATCGGACGCGTTGAGTGGGTACGTCACATTTTTATCTTTTATTTTATGAAGTATTTTGTAGGAAGTGTAGAATGTGGGTCGAATTTGAATGACGTTGTGTCCTACTTAATATTGTTTGGATGTATGTTTGTGGGCTTATATTGTACCTAAGTCGAATCGTTAAAACATCTTTGCCAGTCGTGACGAGTAGTCAGAAGCCTGAAAGCCCGATAAACCATGGGTTGCCCAGAAAACTGTGTTGAGGAGTTTCGAAAGGCAGTCGCTCCACGTAAAATACTGGTACTCAGCTGCATTCAGGGAGACTGGAAGCCGTAGTTACGAAAAGGCTAGACAAATGGTAGATGAAGCACGCAAAACAAAAGAATAGTGACAAGGGGTAAAATTACGTTAACGTTTACCCTTCAAGGGTAACGAGACGTTGTCAACGTACCTTTCACGTCAAGAATTTCATATTATTGATTGTGCTAAAACCTTTTATGTAACTTGGAAAGACGTCCCTTGGGCCAAATATAAGGGTAACAAAAGACATGAATAAATTTATCCTGACCCCGAAGTTTTATCATTGTTTTTTATTTATGTGATCATAACTTTACATGTTTTATTTTATTGTTACGATAATTATATGATTTGTTTTTGCTGTGTAAAAACGTAATTTAGTTGTTGTTTTGATTTATAGTTGACAAGATATTTTAGGTTTTAGCCAAATTAACAACGATCCCTTTTTCAGGTAGTTCTTGTAACTCACTTTGTATTTATTCATTAGCTTCTGCAAGCGGTTTCACCCGCGTCCCGGATGGTGAGAAATCCTATGTCCTTCTCCCGGGTCTAAGCTATCTCCCCTCTAATTTTCAGCATGTATGAGTCAGCCATTCTTGAGTTATAAAATGTGTAACAAACACGACTTTCTTTTATGTATGTAGAAGATTATGTTCTGAATGAAAATGTTTAGCGGTGAAATTGAGGCCGGAAGTTAGTTTTAAAACAATTACCAAGGTAAAGATTTCCTAGATAAAGCATAAACTATCGTTTCCTCAAAGCATGAATACTAACTCAACTCTGATGGGTAGCGTTAACATGCTAGGATTAGGTAAAGCTTAACTTGGGTCCAAACTAATCCGCTTGTCTGGCTTGTGTTGCTGACTCGCTATATATGTACTATGCTTATGTGTTGTCATATAATGTGGGATAGTGTTTCTCGGTTGGTTAATTTTAGATATGTCTATTTATACCTAATGGTGAATAGTTTTCGAGATATTTCGATTGCCCAACTTACTCCTGTGCTCAACAAGCCCCGCCCTACCCTATGTCGTTTTGTTGTGTATTTTTTTGTACCATTATCGATTTATTAAGTGCAAAATAATTTGAGTGTGGGTGAGCAATTTCTCGTAAATGTTTTGCGTAAACTATAAAAATAAAGTAGTTGATGATGGTCAGTAGCATTCAGTATCATTTACAACGGTTGATCATAATAACACCGCTAATATGACGCCAAAAAAAAACCAACCGTTTTGAAAAAGAGCTATTCTACAAATAAGTTCAGTGTACAAAAATTACCTCATAGCAAGTCGTTAAATGTCAACAACAGATCACAAGGTTCTTTTTATAAGTGTTGTTGTCAAGTCCAAAGTCTTTGAACGATCCAAAGCGATCCAAAGACTTTGTATACGAAACAATGATTGTAAAACAAAAGAAAGTTTCAATCGTCGAGTGATAAAAATGGCTTCGAAAATAGCGACGGAGAAAATCATTCCGAGATAAAAGTTTGACGTGAATTTTCTAGTTTTATTGCTTATTGAATTGTGATATTCAGATTGTAATAAATTTTGTTAGATGGCTTGATTTTTTGGGTACAAAATGGATACTAACTTCCTCCTGCGGCTTTGCCCGCGTCAAGTTCGGTTATGTCGCATTTCCAAGAGAACTCTTCAAAAGTCCGGGATAAAAACTATCCTACTTTCTATCTCAAGGTCAACTCTATCTCTGTACCAAATTTTATTAAAATCAGTTCAGTGGTTTGTGTGTTTAGACGATAAGCGTAACAGACAGACAGACTGACAGACAAGCAGACAGACAGACAGAGTTACTTTAGCATTTAGCATTTATAATATTAGTAGGGATACTTATATCTATATTATATGAGAAAAATGTTACCAAAATACTGAAGTATCTTACTCAACTACACTTCACATGAATCAGATTCCAAAAACACCTACAAATTTTATGATAAAAAGCACTCTAAAATACATGTCTAACATACATTTATAAGCAAAACAAAATCCTTGAGTGAGAAGTAAACATTTTAATACCATTGCCCACATTACAATTTTGCGTGGGAACAACATCTGATTCAATACGAACTCGGCTTTCGAGCCAAAATTAGCTATGAAAATAAATAAATGTTGATTTCGTTGGAAATTTAAATAAATACGCCATTCTGGTTCGTGCAGGTTCTGTTTTGTATGTAAACTGGGTTTTAATGGGTAAGGGTAACGTTTACGTTTTGGTTAGCCACAGACTTATTAATATGCAGATGTGTCGACTGGTTGTCTTATTTAAAATAGAACTTATAGCTCAATGTTAGTTGTGGTTTTATGTGCCTCCTTGGGGAACGTTTTTCCGTAACCGGATTAAATACCTATAGTGCTTTTCACCGGGGTATAGTGTAGCTTCCCAACAGGGAAAGAATTTTTAAACTCGGTTTAGTAGAGTCGATGCCTTCAGGGTACTAACTAACAAACACAATATTTGTTCCTATTCATAATATTAATGTAGATAATCTGTTTCTCGCAGTTTTACCGTCGTAAGATAAGTTCTATCATCCATAAAAAAGTGGCTAAATACAATTATTGTGATGCTGTAGCAAGTTAAATTAAAATTCGTTCATTACTTTTTACATGAAAGAGTAACCGAGATCCATTTTGCAAAGAAAACACGCTGGCATATACTTATTTCAGCTACAAAGCAAGCTTATCCAGATCTGAAGTTCCGAGGTTATTCCATAATAGAAAGTTCTAATAGCTTTATACACCTGTAATTGAGATGCGGGTGATAACAATGTACTAGCTATGTAGGTTGATTACCAGATGGGACTATCTGATCTTATGAAGGGCATGCGGGTCTGTGACGGCCGTTCCTTTTGTTAAAATCTATTTTTGTTTGAATGAAAATATTGTTGGGATTTTTTGTTTAGATATATCGGGTAGTTAAAAGGCTGAAAGGCTCACTAACAGTCTCTTTCTTAGGCCTAGACTCCATAAAAGAGTAGCGGAGTGGAAAAGTTTTTACTACTACTAACTAATAGAATTTTGCCGTTCTAGGATGCTTCTGAATGGGTGAAGACAAGATGTTTGAATATCGAAACCGCCTTAACAAGAGATATCGGGTTTCTCAGGTCAAAGGCTTGAGGAGGTCAGATAGATAGTTGTTCCATGTACTCAGCTCCATACTGTCAGACTGGAAGCCGACCCCAGTATACTTGGGAAAAGCTGGGCAGATTGTGATATTGCAACATTGTTAGCAGTAGTAGCTCTTTCTCTGAAATAGTGTTTCTAACTAGTCCAGTACAGTAGTTCCACAGATTATGGAGTTTGAAACAACTGTTCATCTTATTAAAAATAAAAGCAAAATAATTTACATACATGACTACAAAAAAATATCTGCTAGCAATTCTGCAATAAAAAAATATCAGCTAGGTCAGCCACAAAATCTAAAAAAAATCCAACGCAAAATTGGGGTTAGTTTCCAAACCTGCCAGGTAACCAATAAGAATGATAGATGGTTCTATAATCTACGGTTTTTCATCAACGTTGGAGTAATCAATCTTTCTTTATAGTCTGTGGTTAATCAAAGCGACGTGATTGGTCGTATAGAGAACGGATATACGACCTCATTGGACCGTGATTAAGTGGAAATTTTTGACGCTGTATTTTGATTGGTTGTTTAGTTTTATGTTAATGGTTTATTTATTGTTTTTTGGCTTCTATTAAAATGTGATTAATGACTAGAAGTAATAATAATTAGAATGAATGATTTAATAGTTGTTACGGATAAAAAAAGGCGAATTTCGGTATAAGTTACTTTTATCCAAATGCATGGAGTAGTTCCCGTTGAAACCGCTGCTCAAAGCTACTGTACATAAAAGGCACTGGTACATAAAATCCTGGTACATAAAAGGCCTACGAAGGAACTCGATGGTCTTAAGTCAATAAGAATCTGACACTCCCTCACGCAGCGGGAGGAGTCATTTGATGATTTCATATTTTTTTAAAGAAGCTACTTGAAAAATAATACTGTAACCTCAGCTTTTCTAAAGTTAAATTTCAAAGACCTTTTGTCTATAAATAGTCTAATTTCAAGGCTATTTTACGCGTGGGTGGGTATCACTAAAGTTTCCCCACTAGAGCTTACACCGTGGGAGTAGGTATCAAAATAGACTGAGTAAATACCCAGAATAGTGGGTGCTATTTTAGAATATGCGAATTGATTACATTATTTTGATAGCAACAGTTTTCGCCTTTCGGGATGAGGATAGGATGTTAAGAACATCTTAATTTAATAGTGTTACTTTGCTAATAATCTACCTTTCATGTGTGTCAATTTTTCTCACCGAAATTGTTCGCGCACTTTGCAATTTTACGAACATTTGAGACTGTTTGCTAGAAAGAGTAGACCAGAAAAAACATATGTATTCATTACAGTGTCTTATCTTACCTCTAAAACCTTACCAATAACATTATATTTGGCTTATGTATTCCACATGTCAACTACAAAAATCAACCCTTTGAAATAACCCCAAAAACACACAGAATAAAATGCCCCATATTTTTGTAACGCAGTGCAATATATCGACAACTCGGTTCACTGCACGCCAATGGGTCGGAATCAATCCATGTCTGTGACATAGCTTGTTATCGACATACAACTGTATATCAACAAATAAGTTACGTTCAAGTTTTTAAACTTTAATCTTTTTTTTTTGGGTACCTAATTACTATTAAATAACTCGCTGTGAGCTTGCGGGAGGGAATGTCAGACTCTTACTGACTAAAACCCATCATGTTCCTTCTGAAGCCCTTTATGTACCAGGGCCGTGGTAACTCTTTCGAACAATCCCGCAGCCCCTGGTGTTTTCAAACATCTTATGACATCAATGTATCCATGAAAAAATACTGAAGTGTATAATAATGCTGACAATGAATTTTAATTATCAAAAAATTTGCCTTTTACAATTTTTTCAACAAACATACTATTTGTGTCACATTTTTTCATCTTGTTACTTGTCCCATTGAAAAAGTGTCCAAATTCACTTATTTAATTTGCCACCTATTTATCGATTTGTCGAATACATACATACCTACATAGTGTATTTCGACAATATATCGACAACTCGGTCCACTGCACGCCAATGGCTTGGAATCAATCCACGTCTGTGACATGGCTTGTTATCGACAAACGATAGTTGACGATCGACACAACGTTTTGTTACTGTCAATATTGTATTTTGTGGTACATATTGTTGGTAGTTTTTTAACTGATTTCCAAGGGTAGGACCCGAATAATAATCTCCTCCTTTCTGGGAAGTCGGTAAAAAGGAGCTAGGTAGTTTTAAGTGTAGGTACCTACCTATGTTTGGCATAAAGGTACCTATAATTGCAATGCTAAACGGTTTTTGTTATAATTTATGCTGATTTTGGACGGCAATTAAATAGTTTTTTACTATGTCCTCAGTATTTATTTTTCAAAACAAAATATTTTCTGAAAGATTTCCTTCATTAAAATAATTACTTGTAGAAACCTGAGACTACCGATAAAAATAGCTTTAGTATATCCATTAACAACCTTCTTTTTTAAGTCGATTTTAATGAGGCCAAATCCAAAAAAAATACCTTCCTTATTTCTCAAAAACACCCTATACATAGAACACCTTTTAATAAATATACTTTCATACACAAAGCCTTGATACTGTGAAGGCGCCGTTTTGTAAAGAAGTATTTTCAAAGCTCCTTCAAATACAATACTAATACCACACAAGGCTTATTACAGGAATCGCGTACAAAGACCTGAGCTTAAGAGTAGCATACTGCAAACTTTTAGTCGGCCGATAGTTTGGTCGGCTGTCATTTAACATTCTTGACAGTCGTTACGGGTAGTCAGAAGCCAGTAAGTCTGTCACCAGGCTTACCTAGGGGTATTGGGTTGCTCGGGTAACTGTGTTGAGGTGGTCAGATAGGCAGTCGCTCCTTGTAAAACACTGGTACTCAGCTGCATCCGTAGAGACTGGAAGCAGACCCCAACATAGTTGTGAAAAGGCTCGGGAGATGATTATGAGTTTGTTTGATCTCATAAACAGTATGAATGTAAATGGTAGTACACACATTATAAAGATCAGGTACAGAAATCGGTATCAGACTGACTAAAAACTTTGATTGAAGATTTAATTAAAAAAATATTTAAATAAAACTACTTTTACGGATTTTATCGCGGTTATATTATATTATTTAATCCCGACGTTTCGGATCCTTAACAGCATCCATGGTCACGGGCAGACTAAGGTGTTGGTCGTCTTGATATATTAGTTACAAACAGCTACCCTACATTTTGTTAATTATTATTGACAATCCGATTCACGCAAAACGAGCTCACTGTATCCTTAGGTCGAGCAGTTGTAGGCTTGGATTTTGATTTAATAGTTTCTATGATGGGATTCCAAGCAGGTGGTACGCACCAGCCATCTTCTCTATTGAAATTTGGATGTTTTTTAATTTCAATAGCCTCGCGAATCATCACAAACACCTTAGTCTGCCCGTGACCATGGATGCTGTAAAGGATCCGAAACGTCGGGATTAAATAATATAATATAACCGCGATAAAATCCGTAAAAGTAGTTTTATTTAAATGTCTAATATTCGCGTAAGTGTCAGAAATCAATATAAAAAAATATTTTTTGAACAATCACCGAGTCAACTATCATTTAGAAAAATGTTGTTGGAATTTAAAGGTTGATAAATAAAACCCTGTGCGTTTTTTATGAATTTTACTTTATGAAGGCACTATTTCGTATAAGATGTCTTATGAAGAAGAGCTAATAGTTACATAGCTGTCATTATCGCATCGCGTACTAGCGTTGACATCGGACGCGCTTGCACCGTACGCAGAAATTATTATTTATAATTTCGGCCGAGCGCGGCATTAGCCGTCGCCGTATATTTTCACACCATGCGTTCCGAAGAACTCGTGGCGAACGAGGTCCTGGCGTTCCTGCAGTACCAGCTGGACGTCATGGATGAGGTCAGTGTGACCCAGATCTGCACCTCAAACTTCACTGAGGCAGAGATACGCAGCGCCAAAACGCTGCTGTACGAGACGCTGCTTATGGCAGACCGAATGCCGTCCCGCAGGAGGGATGAAAAGGGAGAGAGGAGTCTCCAAGACATCATTAAAGTATTGAAGGAGACCGACCCCGACGACGTACCGACTTTCGTGGCAAAGGAGTTGCGCAAGCTGCCCCCGGTCACGTTTGACCACGTCGACGTCACCAGGCTATTAAAGGACATCACGAGTATGAGGTCTAGCCTGGTCGAGCTGCAGTTGAAGCTGGAAGCATCGCAATCTACCATCAGCGATCTACGCAGTGAAGTAGCTGAACTACGAAACACTGTAAGTAGGTCACTCGCGCCTGCCAACAGCGACAACACACGCCACGGACAGGTCAACGCATCGCCGAGCGCCGCGTCAGCAAAATTGCACACGTCGCCGGTCGCCGTCACTGTTGTCGATGCTAAACTGTGCCCCGCCCCCTCCGCGTCTCCTGTCGTCGGGACGCCGATGAATGCAAACATGTCAAAGCCTAGACGTGTTTACTCGGCTGCCGTGAAGCAAATTCCCGTTGAATGGCAAACTAAGGCTATTGTGGGATGTCAGAGTCACCCCGAAGTAACCCAAGGCGCGGTTCATCTTGAACCTAGCAACGGGAAGGCCGATGCAGATGGTTTCATCAAGGTGGAGAGGAAAAAGAAGAAGCCATCCATTCGGAACCAATGCGGAACTGCATTGACGGGTCCAAACATGCTGCTGCGTCCAGCTATACCTACGACGCAGTTGTATGTTTCGCGCTTGCATCACTCTACGAAGGTCGAGGAGATCGTGGAGTATATTCGAGTGAAGACCAACTGGACTTTGAGAGTCGAGAAGTTAGAGTCGAATCATAACACGAACTTTAACTCGTTTGTGGTACGTGTGCCGACTCAGCATCTCGACATATTTCAAGAACAGTTTTGGCCGAAGGGTGTCGTGTTCCGACGATTCCGCGGGAGGTTACGCAACACCACGAAGTGCAACATGACACCGCCTATTCGTGTAAACACGTAGCTTTTAATTACTTTATTTCTGTATGTATTAGTTTATAAGTATTGTACTGTCATTTATTTATGTATTGTATTTTCTATGGGCCCTAGTTGCCTGAAATAAAGGAACAAATAAATAAATAAAAAAAATAAATTATCATCATAACATTTTCTTAAAAAAAATACAAATTAAAAAAGTCGGCCGACTAATTAGTCTTCCGTGTGCGTCCCTCTTATACCACACGCCTTATTACAGAAATGGTGTACAAAGAGCTAAGCTTCAAGATTAAATTTTGCTCTACATTAGACGGCAGAGTTTAAAAGGAACTCTATGCAGAGTTTAAGTACGAAACTTTGTAGAGTTGGTAAATAATTACGTTGAGAGCTCTATCTTTGCATCTTGGTTTAAGTTTGTAGGTTATTAATGTAGGTATGTTTGTGTGTTAAAGTTATTTTGGTATCACTGTCTTTAGTACTTTTGTGGTTCTTATTTTTATATATAGTTTTGAGTGTGTATGACAGTGCTATAACGTAGCTAAGTTTTATAGTTATAATTATCTCTAAATCAAACACTTGAAGAAGAAAAAAATATACACAGTTCTCTTGCGTATAAAAACTATATATTTACATACTATATTAAAGCTGACTGCTTCTCATACTTTTGTCCCGTAGAAGAAACTAGTACTTTCCACACCTAGATAAAAAGTCTAGGTATGTACTATCTCAAGCTCTGGACCATATCTATGTACTATCAATTACCTATGCACTTGTTCACTCTCTAAACCATCTGTATATGTAATAGCAACTACTAAAACATACAAACAGAATATGAAACGCTTCAAAATTGAATTAATCCGGTGTCGTATAGATTACACTGTAGGACGCATAATTAGGGCCATCCCGTCATTACCTCACCGCAGTAACTCCTAGTTTAATGTTGCTAACGACCTGGTTTGGTTATAACTTGTTAAGTCATTTTACTGAACTAATTACTTTCTTGATAAGTGAGTAGTGAAAATATGTTTTTTTTTAGCTTATAATGTCCCACTGCAGCTGGGTAAAGGCCTCCCCATCTTGCTTCCACACATCTCGATCTTTCGACCGAGTCCACCAGTCTCGACGATAGGCGTCTAGATAATATGTATTGAGTTGGAAATATGTAGGTATTGAAGAAAAATTTGCGGCTGGAAGATGATAATTTTTATCAAATAGAGAAATGTTTTTCAACCATATGTATTATTATTATAATTTTGGATCAGTGACAAAAGTTAACTATCTCATTCTAATGAGTAATTCCTCATTTCAACTATGGCGATTACGGTAAAAAAACGCTTATTGTGTTAATTCAATAAACAGAATCGTTTTAAACTTATTTTTTTTTTCTACATAGGTACAATATCATAATTGAGTGAATCAGCAAAAGCCCACACTTCAAACATTTAAGCCATTCAATTAATTTTATCGCTCTTAGCCAACATTTATCTATGAAATATAGCTTCATAAAGGAATAAAAAATACACTTTTCAGAAGAAAATTGCAACATCGGCCGGCGAACGCAAAGTTAGTTACAAACATGGTTAGTCTTTGAAGCTAAAACGTACCTATGTATTATATAACTATTGGCCTTACTACAAAAACTTAAACATCTGTTGAACACTTGTCTAAAGTGTGGCTGCAAAATGTACCTTGGGAAAATCATGGCAAAATGGAATTATGTATGTATTAACTATTGGCCTTACTACAAAAACTTAAACATCTGTTGAACACTTGTCTAAAGTGTGGCTGCAAAATTTACCTTGGGAAAATCATGGCAAAATGGAATTATGTATGTATTCTGTATGTATCTATTGGCCTTACTACAAAAACTTAAACATCTGTTGAACACTTGTCTAAAAAGTGTGGCTGTAAAATGTACCTTGGCAAAATTTTGTTCAACGTCACAGTCTGACATTTTTTTAGACAAGTGTTCAACAGACGTTTAAAAGTTTCAAGAGGTTAGCTTAAAAATATGCAAGTGAAACTTTTAAGATTGAACCAAGAAAGTGATTTTGAGTTAAGACTTTTTAGGGTTCCGTACTCAAAGTATAAAACATTATAGTTATTATAGGGGTACCGAATGTTATGTCCAGTTGACAGCTGTCAGTCTTCAAGGGAAAATAGCGTTGTTTGTACTGAATAACAGCATTTGTCAACTGCAACAAAATATGGTAGGGGTAAGACATCGCTGTACGTCTGTTACCACGCTGTATCTCTTGGAACGTTATAGTTTTACAGATGTAATTCACAGAAAATGTATAACTATGTCGCTTTATATATATAATCAATTTTTATTCAGATAATACAATCCATTATTGTTAGTAAAGACATAAACCGCTTATAATCTAGTATTAGTACATACATTTTTTAGGCAACACATTAATTAAATTGACCACACTGAAATACTGGGGATTATTTTATAATTTATATGGTCTGTAAAACTACATCTGGAAACATATTTCAAATTATTCCTAAACGTTAGAAAAATAGAAAATGATCTAAAGTTTTGTGAGTCCCTTCAGTTATTAACCATTTACTTTTACAAAAAACCCTTTCTTCTGAGGACAGGCCTATTATATAAATAGGCAGTTTTCACACCCACCTAACCTTACACGCATTCTATAAAGGTCTGATAGCGTGTTGTAACCTCGTCGCCGTTATTAGAAAAGTTATTGTAAAGGGCTCTTGCTCGACTACGCTTGTTAAGAGTAATCAATTTAACAGTCTATGGATACATACCTACGTATATACGATGTCAAGGGAAGTATGGATTATATCATAGATAGGTACAGGATATAAACAGGATTATTTCCAAAGTTTTTTAAACAATAATTTTATGAAAATCATTCATCATTCATAATAAAAAAATCGGACTCATATTGTGAATTTTTTTGACACAATTTTGCTCTAGTTCATAGTGATCCACACTTTGAGTGAGAACCTATATAGAGGTAAATACAAACTGTTTATTAATAATATAGGTTTTCAATAGTTGTTAGGTCTAGTATGCAGAAGTTAGAAAGTCTGACAACCAGTCCTATCTACAAACATATTAAGTAACAAAGTTGCGGTCAGGTGAGCGGACGCTTCAAAGAGGGTTAAACTATAAAATCTAAGCAAGATTTAATTACTCTTATACTTTGTTAAGACAAAAGCAAGATTAATTCATCCAGTCTCAGGTAATTTGCTTTTAAATATCTTCATTTTTTATTACAAAAAACTGTTCTCTCAAGAAGGTTTTATATTCTACTAAGCTAAAAGAATTTGTCACTCTTTTAACAAAACTACTAAATTCCGTAACACCCAATTTCCTAGAAAGGAAAGCAATTACGTACAAAAGCGAAATGTTTTTCGTCTAAATGCCTCAATAAATCTGTGTATCCGAACGCGCGAGTCATCCGCCATTTTACTAAATTATCTGTGGAACAAAATGGCGGCGGTAATGGACGCGTAGTTTCCCGCCAAAAGATTGAAACTTTATTGACAGCCATTAATTTTCCTTTGAAGGTGACTGTGGTTAATTTAGCTTGTTTTTAGACATGATTGATATGAAACAACGCTCCGAGGTTCCCAGTGATTAGCGGGTGTGAATTTAATTACAAATGGCGGGAAACCCATTTGCATTTTATGGATTTATGCTTAAAGGGTTAGGTTATTATATTTTAATAAGCTAAAAGGTTTAATCTCTTTCATTATGTACTTATGCAAAAAATATGAGGTTGAATATTGAAATATACATAGATTACCTTCGTTTTGATGTAGGTATTAATTTTTAAAAGATTGTAGAGGGCGATTTAATTGAAACTTAATACTTTGGTTCATTAAAAGATGGTTTAATCAAAGACTATAAAACTTTATGCTTTTAATGAATCAACAAGGTAAACAATGTTTTAACGAGACCAAATATTTAGAAAAAAATAATTTTATTAAGACATCACATACTATAATTTAGTAAAGTGATTAAATCTTTGTAATAAAATCCTCGTCAACCTTGGATATATGCTCTAAAACTACGTCTATTGTAGGTATATGGACCAATTTAGAATATTTTTTAATTTAACTATAACCATAGTTTCCATTTCTACAGCTTCCCCTATCTTCCTAAAGAACTACTTGTTCTTTTTCAGGCTCTAGCTAGGCTATTCGTTTACTTTTATTATGAAAGCGTGACCGACAGAAGTTACTTTCGCATTTATAACATTAACAACAATTAAATTATACTTCTACTAACATACCTATCACATAAGACACAAACGCATAACTATTAATACCCACTACAGCACCTTGTCGCCATAACAACCCGACCATGAAATGTAAAACGGGTCAGTGGACCTACAGCTTTATTGCCAGGCTTTATTAACTTTACAAGGGGTGGTATCGATTGCAACTATAATAGGTATTATACTACTATACTTCATAATATTATATAAAGTGGGTAATTTACACTTTTAGATACGATTGGTGAACCTATAGAGGTTATTTTTTTGGGTTTATGGTTTTTTTTAATGTTCTCGGCATGACAAAAAAAAAGTCTGAAGGAAGTACCTATGTATCAAATTTTTTCATTTTTTTTTTATTATTACTTATAAGGCGACAATATGAAATGTCATGCTGACGTGTAACAAACCCCCAGCTAGGCTGTGTCGAATGTGAGTGGATTTAGAGCAGATCCACCCCGAGTACTTACTGCGTAGAAACGGACTCCCGACCATCATCATCCTCCGAGCCTTTTTCCCAAACTACGTTGGGGTCGGCTTCCAGTCTAACCGGATGTAGCTGAGTACCAGTGCTTTACAAGGAGCGACTGCCCTATCTGACCCCCTCAACCCAGTTACCCGGGCAACCCAATACCCCTTGGTTAGACTGGTGTCAGACTTACTGGCTTCTGACTACCCGTAACGACTGCCAAGGATGTTCAATGACAGCCGGGACCTACAGTTTAACGTGCCATCCGAAACACAGTCACTGGCGTCTAAGATATACTTAGAAAGTACATACAAACTTAGAAAAGTTGCATTGGTACTTGCCTGACCTGGAATCGAACCCGCGCCCTCATACTCGAGAGGTTGGTTCTTTGCCCACTAGGCCACCACGACTTTTTTTTTTTTTTTTTACGGACTCCCGACCATGAAATGTAAAACGGGTCAGTGGACCTACACCTTTATTGCTAGGCTTTATTAACTTTACAAGAGGTGGTATTGATTGCAACTATAGTATTATACGTAGTGGGCAATTTACAGTTTTACACACGATTGGTGAACCTACAGAGGTTGTTTTTCAGTTTTAATATAGCTGCTGTGGTTTTTTGAGGCTTTCGGCATGGCAAAAAGACTTTGAATGGATAAGGTCTAAAGGCGTGTCTGCAATGTTTTGTAAAAAAATGGAATAATATACCTACCTACTACTTTTTGTACTTTTTACTTTACTTTGTACTCAAAACATTCCATAGTGAAACATACCTACAACTGTTTATTTGATTAAAAATAATGAGAATGTAGAGTAAGAAGTTTTGGACCCTGTATGGCACAATATTGTTGGGTTTTAAAGAGGAAAGGACGAAGAGCACTAATTGAAAAAAAAATAATAACCTCAAACTTAGTTTTGTAAAAAATAAAAATATCATTTTCCTTAATCGCGTAGACATCTTACATAACATGACTTACAACTACATTAGGTAATGATTACTGAAATTCTTCCTTCATACTACCTTTTACAAAGCCTTGTTGCCAGTCTGTCGGTAAAACCTTGAGCTCCAAACTATTTTAATTAGTGAAAGTGACATTTCAGTAATCTCAGTCTATCAAGGTTGTAGAGCCACGAATTTAGCGATGAATCACAAGAACCTATTATGTAATTTGACTTAAAAGTAGCGGATTTACTAAGATTATTCGAAAATATCTGGATTCTTAAATACAAAAAGCAATTAAATTAATAAGGAAAGGAATTTGTTAAATTTATCCTTCGTTGTGTATAAAAGATTCCATTCTCGGAATATATCAGCTAAATAAATAAATCTATCTGGCCGATAATTGATCAATAGTTTATTTTGAAGATAATCATCAACAGCAATGTGTGCATATACATCTTCATAGTTTGGCAACCATAAGTTTATAAACATGGATAAACATAGGAAACCTGTCATAATAAAAAAACTTAATTTTGAACACCAAATAAACGAAATCAGAAACAAAATTCTTTTACTCTTCCAATCTAGTCAAAGCATCGTATTTCAATAATTTTAAAGTCTGTAACAATAAATCTTAATTATTTACGCAATCTCAAAGGTCAATCCCACTTAATTTTAGCTTTGGATTTCTAAGAAAATCCTCTTTATTTTTATATATTTGGTTCTGAAATGTTCAAGAGGTACAAAATAAGGTTGCGCTTGATATCAGTCGACTGTATTTCAGACTCAAGTTGAATAATTCATTGCGTATCAACCGTACATAAGTGTACTTTAGGACTCTCATATTCTAAATATTTTTTGAAGAAAATATATATTTTTTTGCTTCAATAAGAGCTTTTTTTAGACGTCAATATAAATGTGTGGTGTTGAGCTTTGTGTGATTATTACGAATAACTTTATTTCTTGTGTTATCTTCTGAAATTATTTAGAAGAAGTAATCATGTACCTCAATTGTGAACCATTTACCACTTGACATCTACATTTTGACTATAATTGGACTTGGAATATATTTGGACTATTTTGGATAGTTTTCCAATTCTTTTCTCAAATGCACAAAAAGGACAAATCCGTGGGAAGAGTACCCAATACTTAACAAAATCTAATTAAAAACAACAATCTCATTAATAGTTTTCTGATAATGAAGCTAAGTCAACAGCTAAATAAAATACCTTTAGCAAATTGGCTTCGAGTAAATAGCTTCAGAGGAGCTTGAAAGAAAATGTTTGTCGATCGTGCATCCGACTTTATACTGATTGGAAACTATTTAAAACTAGCTGCTATAGAGCTTATCTCAATAAATGGGCTATCTAACACTGAAAGAATTGTTTACAATGTGCTAATAGTTCCTAAGATACGCGTGTTCAAACAAAAGAACATACAAAGAAACTCTTAAGAAGCTTATCAAAATTAGTACCTACCTATATGTGTAAGTAGTTGATTACAAAACTACGACACGACAGACAAACACACACACACACACACACACAGACAAGTCAAACATATAACACCCCTACATATTTGCAACGGGGATTAAAAAATGTTTTCAGCCAACGTTGTGACCAATATATAGCGACGTATATGCATAGTATATAGCGTTTGCATGTCCAGCCATGTTTTGTAGTCAAAGCACGTGCGATAAAAGAAATAATAATAAACGAACATGGTTGTAACTGTAGGTCTGTTACGTGACATGTCTGTGAGGATGAAAATATGTGAATGTGTGGGTGATGTGGTCGTGTGTGTGTAGTGGTGGAATGTATGCCTGGGCTTATAACCTTTTTTCGTGAGTTTAATGAAGTTAGGTATCTTATTTAAGATCATATTGGATACTAACACAGTTTATTATACCTACAAGGTGTTGATTTGCATTTGTGCAATATTTCAGGAGGTTGACATAAAATACGTAAATAATCGATTGGAATTACAGGAGACGGGAAATAGCCAGTGGCGGCTGTACCTTAAGTGCACTCGTGCGCTGAACCACCAATTCAAAAGATTTAACAATTACAATATTTTACTTTATCTTTTAAATTACCATTTCAATATTTATTTTACATACATTTATTATACAAAAACGTATAAAAAAATAAATTTCCAATTATGGTCAAAAAGTTGGAGCGCTTTACTAAACTAATATCGTGCGCTCCGACGAGCGCACGAGGACTGCTAATACATCTTGTATGAGATACGAATGAATACGCCTGACGCGTGAAACAAAAAATAGTTCATAGAAATGTACCGAGTAATGAGTCGGTTCCCGAGCGCCGCACGCACGAACCGAAGATTACCGAGAGCACCCGATTTATGACGAATTGGGCCGGCCGGCATGGGCGCGAGGCGACGGCAGCCATGATTGATGATTGATTGACAACTCTGCATGTGCGACGCGTTAATTATTGATAACTATTTCCGTAATTGTTTTGATTCTATAATTGAACTTTTGTTATAATTGAACTTTTTTATTCTGTACTGTGTTAAGTATCAGTTGAAATGAGTATAAACATTGATTATATTAAAGAAAATAACAAAAATTTTCAAAGTAAATTGAACATAAAATTGGCCGGACCGCCACGGCCCTTTTTAAGTTTAAAACAAGAGTGCAAATCGAAAAATAAAACATTTACACGAAGTTTTAAAAGTGAAATGTATAATAAAAAGAAATGGTTGTGTGGATGTGAGCGTCTTAATGCATTCTTTTGTTTTCCTTGCATTATTTTTGGCGGAGAATCGATTTGGACAGAAACTGGAATCAAGGATCTGACGCATTTGAGTGAAAAAATAAAAAAACATGATTCTTCGCAAGCACACCTACAAAATGTAATGAGTTTGTCTGTGTTAGGCACAGTCGACATTCGTAATCAGCTAGATTCTGTGTATAGAAGCAATATCCAAAAGTATAATGAACAAGTTGATAAAAACAGGTATATTTTATCACGTCTTATCGATTGTGTCAAGTTTTGTGGTGCATTTGAGTTAGCTTTGCGAGGTCACGATGAAACTATTGAATCTAGTAATGCTGGGGTGTTTCGTGGATTAATAGACTTTGTATCAGAGTTGGATACAGTCATGAAGGAGCATCTCACGTCGTCTACAGTTTTCAAAGGTACGTCAAAAACTATTCAGAACGATATTTTGGACTCAATTTTATATGTTTACCACAAAGAATTGTCGAATATTATAACAAAATGTGAATACGTAGCAGTTCAAGCTGATGAAACTACCGATGTATCGACGACTATGCAGATGGTAATGATTTTAAGATACGAAGAAAACGGACAGGTTCATGAACGGTTTTGGAAATATCTTACGCCGCATTCCCATACTGCTGAAGGACTTAGTTCTGTTATTATAACCGAATTACGGGAACTTCAAATAACTCCGCAACAATTAATAGCACAATGTTACGATGGCGCTGCTGTAATGAGCGGGAATGTTGGTGGAGTACAGGCTAAAGTAAAAACCGTCTATCCAAATGCTTCATTTGTTCATTGTTACGCCCACCAACTAAATTTAATAATTGAAAAAAGTGTAAGTCAAAACAAAACCGTACAGAAATTTTTTGCTAACCTTCAAGCTTTTCCAAAGTTTTTTTCACGATCACCGAAGCGTACAGAAGTTTTGAAAACTATTGTATCAAAGAAGATTCCAGCTGCTCCGCAAACGAGATGGAACTTTAATTCGCGGACCGTTGATTCAGTACATAGCTACAGGGAGCCTTTAAAAGAATGCATGACGACCATTATAGAAACGGAAAATGATACCAGTTCTATAAATCAGGCTGATATGCTTCAAAGATATTTGAATGACAGCACGTTTTTATATTGGCTTGAATTTTTTAAATCTATTCTGCCACATAGTGAAATTTTATTCAAACAAATGCAAAAAAGAAATATTGATTTGGTTCATATAAAAAACTGTATTAATGATTTCGAAATCAGTATACAAAATGCACGTAACAACATAGATCAACTTGAAGAACCACCTCAAAAGAGGTTTAAATCGTCTAGCTCTGTCATAGCAAAAGAAGTGTGCGATATAATTATTACTCAAGTAAAAGACAGATTCAATTTTTGTGATCATTTGATAGCAGCCAAATTATTTTACTGCGAGAACTTTACCACATACCGTTCTAATTTTCCCGACAAAGATTTCACGATCACAGTTTCCACATACGCCGCTTTGGACAAGTACAAATTTAAAAACGAACTTTCCGCAATATACAGTCGCGACGATTTCACCAACGCAAATAGTGCAATTGCAATTTTACAGTTGTTCTATAATAATGACCTGACTGAATCATTTTCAGAGTCAGTGAAACTGTTGCGAATTCTGTGCACTATACCGATGACTTCAGTCGAGAGCGAGCGATGTTTTTCTACACTGAAAAGAATAAAAACATTTCTCCGAAATACCATGTCGCAGGATCGGCTAAATGCACTGTCTGTGCTTAGTATTGAAAAGAAATTTATACAATCAATACCCGACTTTAATAAAAAGGTGATTGAACATTTCGCATCAGAAAAATGTCGTCGCATTGATTTAATGTATAAAAAATAAACATATTTTATATCAATTGTTGTTTTGTGGAATTTTAAGATTTTAGTCATGTGCACCACCAGTTCGATAACCCACCAGCCGCCACTGGAAATAGCTAATATATGCGCTGCTTTTTTTGTCATTGTTATGTCGTAGTATTTCAGAAGTAATCCAATTTTATGAATGTTTGAATGATCGTTGCGTATGCTTTGTGTTTGCGTTTGTGTGAGGGCGCAGCACAGTTTTAAGGCCAGTAACACACGCGCCGAGTTTAAATACGGCTAGGTGACATTGACAGATTTTCGAAAAAAAATATAGTTATATGTCTCCACCAAATCAAATTATTATCATTGCTATACTATAATTGAATGGAATAATTTGATAATCTTAGAACGAAATACAAGTAGGTACATTCACATATAATTTTTTTTCCACCATAAATACAAGGATAACACTACTATAAATACATACATACAGACGGGTCGAGATAACACACATAAGATTGTTTTTATTAGGGGCGCGTATGCTCCTAATGTTTTCCTTTGCCCTGAGGATACAGTCAAAGCTGCACTCTGCTTGACTTTTACAACGTGATTACTCATGTTTGTTGTGAGAAAGGGTTGAGGAGGTCAGATAGGCAGTCACTCCTTGTAAAATACTGGTACTCAGCTGCAGTTAGGCTTTGGAGATGATGTGGTGTAAACAAACTTTTAAACCAAATCCTATTTTGATTTCAAAAGTATGGTTACGCAATAGTCTGGGTATTCTTTAAAGTCAAGTTTACCAAATAAATACATCATACTGTACATATATACTTTATACACACATACATACTTTGTTGCACCTACCACTTCTATTTCACCACCACCCTAAGGTAGACTGGTAGAGAACGCCTAAGGCGTTAAGTTTGCCGTTGTACAATGTGCAAAAAGTATTTTAAATAAATAAATCTACGATTTAAAAGCTTTTTTGACATCAATATAAACAGAATTCTTCCTGAAACACAAACTTACCAACATAGCCTATAAAACTCATATTTATCTCCACACTATTCGTTTAAAAAAGACAAATAAAATTTCAGTGAAAATAATTTGAAAGCCAAAAACATCTGTCGACCTAATTTATAGGTTTGCAAAATGCAGAGAAAATGTGCCTGTGTTAAAATTCCTTTGGGAATACCTGCGAAGTTCTGGTTTCTGAATTCTTGCTTTCGGTTTTTCGTGTCTGTAAATTGTGTTCCTTTGTGGTTTGTGCTAGTTTTTGGTACTAGTAGAGTTCTGTAGTTTTGCCTATTTTAAAAAGAGAATAATATTTTTAAATCTAAAAAATACGCTAGTCATGTATTGTCGTCAGAACTCAGAGCGTGTGAAAAATGTAATCCTAATGAAAGACCGGGAAGTGCGTCAAAGATTCCAAGATTTTCTTACATACATATTAGTTACAAGTGAAGCTAATATATAAGCGTGTTAAAAAACACAGCCTTTTTTGGCAGTCGGCTTGAAGATCGAAAATACCACGGTCTTAGATGAGTTTCCTCTTAGCGTTTTTCTTTTAAAATCACGGATTTCACATATTTTACATACAATTCTTCTCAAAAGCGAACTTATTAAGCTTTGAAACTTTCAAGATTATATGTCAGTAAATTCTAACAGAAAAATAACTTCAAAAATCAAACGACAAAATGATTATTTCTTAGTAGTTTTCTCAGCCACCAAATCGACTCGACCAACACAACTATTTCAAGCTACGAACTCGCCCCTCGCCTTACAATATGTCTAATAGACAAACAAACAAACAGCCAGCTATATATTAGTACAGAATATAAATAAACCAGGTCCAACATATCTCCTTGACCAACTTACAGCACCCCGTCAACTACTTCATACAAAAAAAACTTACTCACAATATATTTTGTCAACATGCTGTAACGAAATATCAGCCTTAATGGACCATAAATAAAGCTGACATTCTGTTGTCCGTTTTTATCGTACCACCGCAGCATATACTATGAACACATGAGCCCGTGTACATAAGGAAATAACTCGTATCTGGTGCGAGGGAACTTGTGCTTTAAAGCGAGGAGTTAAGGTTGATTTTTGGCTGTAGTTGTGTTATAATTGGTGAGTAAACTTTCGCCTTGTTTGGGGAACAGTAATAATGTATGATGCCCAAAATGTAATTAGCTACAAAATGCATAGTAATGTGATTGTTATCAATGGCTAGCTTGTTGTTTAGGAGAATAGGGTAATGTTATTTATGTTAACCATTTTTAGCAGGAATAAACAATAATATATTTAAACAAGTCGAGAAAAATCTTACTGCTGGGCACAGGCCTCCTCTCGCACGGAGAAGGATTGAGCATTGATCACACAACATATTTTTAAAAAAAGATTCCGCAGGCATCTCAATTTCTGAAATCTCTCAGGTTTTTATCGTTTTTTTTTTCGAAAAAATAAAATAAAATATAAATATATATATATATAATATAGTATGATTCTTTGTAAAAATGTACAACTTACAATCTATCTTTGAGCGTCCAAAAACAGCTATATATCTATATATTACCATCACAATGTCGTCACAATAAATATATAAATAGGTATAGAAAAGGTCAGCTATTCACCCGCCGGAACCGCACGCAACAAAACACATTACCCATTCTTTTGAGACCGGCACGGTTGGGTAAAAGGTTCCTTACAAGTCGGTATTGTGCGTCGGTCCTACGCCGCAATATGGCAATGATGGGTAGCTTTTAGTAAATATAGCTAACTATTTTAATGGGTATTGGAAGTAAGTGTTTCAAATGGAAATGGAAATATTAAAAAAAAAACGCTGGTGAAACTGATGATGGCAGTTAGTTGTATTCTATACAATAATTGAAAAATGACAACGACCAGCGGTTACACCCGCATCCCGTGGGAACTACTTCGCGCATCCGATTAAAAGTAAAACAAAGCCTTTCGGCGATAAATGTATGCAATGGATAAATAAATGTCACCAAAAAAAATAAATTATATCTTTCAAGTTAATTCAACTCATTCAAGCAAACAAACCAACTCTTCACTTTTAATAATATTAGAATAGAGCTCTAAGGCTGCTTTTGACTAATTTATTATCCAAATATTAATACTCTTCTACATAAGACACCTTACACAAGAAAGTCCCTTTAAAACTTCATGAAAATCGCACAGGTTTTTCATCAACATCTAATCAGCAATATTTTTGCTACAACTCAGTATTATTATACCTAACTTCAGTTTGGCAGATACATTCGGGCTCTTAAATCAATGATAAAATACTTTTCTACATTACACATCTTACACGAAATAATGCCTCCATAAAATTCATAAGAATCATACAGGATTTTGATCAACATCTAAATACCAGCAACATTTTTGCTACAACTTAGTATTACCATAGCTCAGTTCAAGTTAGCTACGCTAGGCACTTGGCAAACTATTTGTGAGACGACCGCTTTGAAACTGTATCTGGTTTCATAGCTCGACTGAAACATTCTGCATAGCTACGTGTTTCAGCTAACTATCTTGAATTATAACTGCTAAGTAGTTTGGGTTGGTTTTAAAAGCATGTAAGATGATCATAATTATGAGCTTAAAATTAAAATTTTTTCCCAAAAAATCCTGGATCAGATTATTTCAGTATTTCGTATAGCCATTTTTCGGCTGTTCGGGTGTTTTTAAAAGTTCTTCCCATACACGGAGAAAATATAGCTTATATATGTCACCTGAGGATAGTTTAGCTTCCCAACAGTTACATATTTTTAATAGGTTCAGTAGTTTCGGAGCTTTTATTCAAATGTTTGCTTTTCTAACAATCTCAAACTGTATTAATTTTGGAGGGTTTCAGGTAAAAGGTATAAGAATAAAGAAAATGACTTTAATATCTCTATAACAGTAAGTTTAACACACGTCTTTTTAAACTTTCCCATGATTTTAACATACACACAATACAGAATAAGTTAAAAATAACAAATACTCTCTTCCGACCATTTAACCCGAAGATCTTAAATAATTGAATTATTTTACGCTCCATACATATTACAGCACATACCGTTGTGTATTTAGGGTGTGTACTCACTACGCGACTTTGAATAATCAATATCTTAGTGCTAATATTTGTCTGTCTAAGATGTTACGGACAATGAGTGGCTGCTAGGTGAACGAACCGTCTAAGATGTTTAAATGGCAGCTTGAATTAATGGCAATATGTCTCGATATGATTATAGTAAAAATTATACACATAATTTTAAACGTAACGATAGCCAGTATTATTTTTAAACATTTATGTAAGTAAGTAAGTCTACACTAATATTATAATGAAGAAATATTAGATTGTTGTTTTGAAATGAATAGGTCCCAACATTAGTTTAACAATTTGACAAAATATTTTATTGGTGTGAAGCTCATGGCTCCGACACTACTTGAACAATCAGTTTTTTTTACCCGACTGCCAAAGAAGGAGGGTAATGTTTTTCGAGTGTATGTAAGTATGTAAGTATGTATGTATGTCTGTTCCTTTGTGACCTCCTGTAGCCTAAACGGCTTGATGGATTTTGATGTATGAGGTATCGTTAGATTTGTCTTGATTATGGGAGTGTCATAGGATACATTTTATCCTAAAAGTCCCACGGGATATTTTTTCTAAATTTCCCTTTAAAAAAATATGTATGCGGTATCATTAGATTCATTTCAATCACGGGAGTAATTAATATAGGATACGTTTTTTCTCAAAATTCCCACGGGAACATGTTAATTCTGCGTCAACGCAAAGCAACTCATGCGTTAGCAAGCAAAAAGCGATTCTTTTGGCGATACAATCACGTCGTCTTGATCAAATGCATGAACGTCGTCTTGATCGTCTTGAACGTCGCATTGGCGGTAAATTTATGTTGCGGAGTAACATCACTCGTAATCTAAAGCCAAATGTCGTCGAAATAATTTAAAATGGTACTTACATATACATAGTCTTCTACATCTACAACATTTTCGTTAAATAAAACAGCTAAAAGTTATAAATAAAAGAATTATTATTAAAAACAAAATACCCGACTGCACACTAAAAGAGTAAAACAAGCCCCACAATAATATTGATCAATACAACTTTACTGAATATAATTTATAAATATTGATGGAAAGCATCGCAGGCGGGGACCACCTTGACCGCCACCAACGAAAATTCTGCTAAATGGTGCACAACCGAAATGACTATAAATAAGCCTCTGTTGGTCCCCGCCTGCGATGCTTTCCATCAATATTTATAAATTATATTCAGTAAAGTTGTATTGATCAATATTATTGTGGGGCTTGTTTTACTCTTTTTTTAGTGTGCAGTCGGGTATTTTGTTTTTTTTAATAATAATTCTTTTTTACTGTTGTGAAGCTAAATTATCTCAGGTGAACGAAGACTATGTATGTATATGTGCATATATGGCTTATGTATAGAAATAATAAAAGAGTACATATATAAGAAGAAAAATCACCGTTGCCAAGCCATTTTACAATTTAGCAAAATCGCGCCGTGTGACCCACCCTCAAGGTTGCCCAAAAGAGGGGTTGTGGGGGGTGTCAGGTGGGCTTATGACGTCACAGCTAATCCCTGCTTAATACGTCCGCCATTGTTGGGCCCCGGTATTTTCAATGGATTGTTTCGAGGTTCCTGTTTCACCATTTTTTGGGGGAAAATTTTCGCAATTCACTGGCCTTTGTGTTCCAGTCAAAATGTCCATTCATTGTTTAGGTTTTTCACTTGTTTTTTTTTTCGGTGTGTCGTGTTTCGTATGTGCGAAGTTTTTCTGTTATTAATTGAGTGTGAACATGGGTTTTGAATTTAGAATCGGCTTTTGTTTTGAAATATCGGTCATAGTTTTTTTTGCCATATAACCATGGAGAAATAATGACTAGTGGAGATGTCATAGCGCAAAATCGAGGAACTTACTTGCTCAAGAAGACGCCTGACCTACCTTCCTAATGGCATCTCCGGTATCTTTCTTTCCTCCGTGCAAATAACTGTCTGTTAATATACGTACCTACTATTAATAGTACAACGAGGTTCGAACTCACAATATCTCAAGTACCAGATTTAACCAATTATTTATTTTTCGGAGCAGCATTAAATCATGCTACTCAAAGTGTTGAAAATTGTCCTTTCACAAAATTAAGAGAATAGTTACACAAAATGAAAAAAAAAAGGTGGAATGATTTTTGAAAATTCCTTAAAATACACTGGCGTTTCAGTATTCGGTCATGTGTTAAACAAACTTGGTCAAGGCTTTAATTTGTCAGTACTCTAATACAAAATACCCGGATATTCTTGACGAATGAATTTAGAACTCCAGCCATAAAAATAATTCAAGGCAAAGTTAAAAATAACCCCAAAGAAAATACATCTACTTATTTCTATAAACAACGTCGAATAACAAACTCAGGGAAATAGACACAAACAAAATCTATAATTCTATGAATAGACTACTAATAAACTTTATGGATTTGACCATGAAGGCGATATACTTCGTTGATTATAAATATCTAAACGCCTTTTGATGTTACACTTCTAATGTTACCAAAACAGAATTATAGAATAAATATTTGTAAGTGATAAATGATCAAAGATATTGAACATCATAAACTGAAACTGTTGTGATCGAAAAGATTTTATTTCGTTCAAAATGTAAGTCTGCCAAACATGGAGTTCCATACTATATCTCATCTCAATTGGGTGACCCGTTTTGCGTGTGATAAACCTCCTATTGTCACTCAAAGAAATACCTAACTAGATGGCCTAGATAGACTTTTACCGTCTTACCACAAAAACTTTTAAACGTCAGTTTATGCCTTGTCTAAAAAAATGTCAAATTATGACGTTGACATATGGTTCATTTTGCAGCCAAAATTTTATTAGACAAGTGTAAAACAGGGTTTAAAGTTTTTGTAGTAACGCCCTTATAGTTTACCGTTTAATATGTAGAATACAAGATTTAGTACATTTAGTAGGTACATTCATACAAGGCAGAAGCTCCATTCAATACAAGAAACACATACCCTGATAGAAAAAACGTAAACTTAATCTCCACTAAAAAAGGGTCAATGAACTCCCTTTGACTGAAACTCACTGCAATTATTTGTAAGTACATAATACATAAGACTAATGTGTTGTCAGCACGCGATGTTTCAAAACGTTGCCAATTCACCAAGCTTTCCTTTTTTTAACACTACAAAAAACAATCCTATTTACACTACACAAAGTTTATTTTCGCTTGTAAACATAAAAACAAAACACGGGGTAGTTCGGTTTTAGAATCGAGAAGTGTCATTTCAAAAATGGACTTTACGTCAATTGTTTTAGGGTTTATTTTGGCTTGTAGGTTCAAATTGGAAAGAGAATACTCTAGGGTAGTTTCCTTGGCAATTTAGCGCAAAAATCCGTATAGAATCAATAGGTAACACGTTTCGTGTTGTGCCATACATTACAAAGAGATACAACAGTGAAATAGTGGGAAATTGTTCACTGTTGTTACAGTAATGGGTAGTGTTCGTTTTCGAACGTGGTTGATTTTGTTTTTGGGTCAAATGTGTTTTGAAATAATGCTCAATCAAAACTACAGCATCACTCGATCGATGATAGGTAAAAAATATAATAACGAAAAGCGTTATTTCTTTATATTGTTACGAAGTATTGTCTAACTATGTATTTACATTTATTACTTAAATTTCTTCTTAAATACATTAAGTTTTAGAAAATAGTAAATTGATACACTTAGTTTGGGCTATATATCCAAATACATCCTCGATATATTCACTATTCCTATAAAATTCATAAAACATCTTCGAAACACAATTATGAACGTAATTTCATTATACATTCTCTATTTTACCTCTCTCACATCGTTCTTCAAACACACCTTCAATCCCCATGTTATACAAAATCCTTTAAAATCTTCTTTCAACCTAAATAAATAACATAAACCATAGCTATGTACCGAAAGATTAATTAACCAAACAAGAGACGATGTCGCTATTTGTAAATGTGGCCTTTAAATCAGCGATTATACAAATTTAATTTAAATCGGTTCAGTAGCTTTGGCGTGAAAGTGCTACAAATAATATCATCATCTTCGAGGTTGAGGTCGGCTTCCAGTCTAACCGGATTTAGCTGAGTTCAAGAAGTACAAGAAGCGACTGACTATCTGACCTCCTCAACCCAGTTACCCGGGCAACCCGATACCCCTTGGCTAGACTGGTGTCCAACTTACTGGCTTCTGACTACCCATAACGACTGCCAAGGATGTTCAATGACAGCCGGGACTTACAGTTTAACGTGCCTTCCGAAACACAGTCATTGGTGTCCAAGATATACTTACAAAGTACATAGAAACTTAAAAAAAGTTGCATTGGTACTTGCCTGACCTGGTATCGAACCCACACCCTCATACTCGAGAGTTGGTTCCACTAGGCCACCACAATTTCATAACCATAATGATCTACTCGCAAAAAATTCTAACCAGACCTAATATAGCGTTTTTCGTCCTTCGTTACGTATTTATGTAGTTAATATAAAAAAATTTAGTCTTTAAATCACAGAAAAAAATAAATCAGCTGTTTCAAAATGGCGTTTCATTAAATTCCAACGATATTATTATGCCTTCTGAACAATAGGAGTGCTACGCCAGCTACGCTCGCTACGCCGTAGCAGATCCGCTACGCCGTAGCCATTGTTTGAACTATATTGTGCATTTGACGGTAGTTTGTCGTTGTTGATTTATTGAGATAGTTACTTTAGCAATACAATAGTAATTTGGTTAAATGGTTGTGGAATAACCAAAATGATTGGGATCAAAATCTGCATATTTTATTATTATGATGCTAAGTAAATCTATGTATATCTACTTATAGTTTTGTTTTTATGAGAGATGCATAACTGGTATGTTTAACTTGACTTGTTATAATATAATATATCATTGTTTATTAACATTGTATACAAAAAAAAAACATGTTGATAAGATTTTTTTTAAATGTATGCAGGCCGAACTCAGAGCCTAGATCCCACAACACGTGGAACCCTAGTGTGGGATCTAGGGCCTCAACCATTGTAAAAAATGTTCATCATCATCATCCTCCGAGCCTTTTCCCAATCATGTTGGGGTCGGCTTCCAGTCTAACCGGATTCAGCTGAGTACCAGTGCTTTACAAGAAGCGACTGCCTATCTGACCTCCTCAACCCAGATTCCCGGACAACCCCATACCCCTTGGTAAAAAATGTTATTCGTTTATAAATATTCTTTCATTTTTCAATATACTAAAGTACACATTATGTCTTTATAAATATTACATATTTTCATCATTATCTTGCTTACTTTTATCTTCTTCTTCAATACTTATTGGTCTAACATCATCTCTCAATGAACTTTATTATTAAAAAAAAAAACTTACAAATAACCCTTTTACAAACCAACCATTAGATATAAAAAGCATTTATTTCCACAATCCTTGTTACTCGAAGAACTCTTATCGTCCATACAAATGTGACTTGCAATGAATTATTCAAATGTGTCGTTTGATATCTTACACGTCTAGTTTAATGTATGAATAATACGAATTTGCCTTAAATGCTTTTAGATAAGGACAAGGTTTGGAAAGAGTTTGAATTTATTTTGTAGGTATTTGGGGTTTTAACAATATCTTTTTTGGGATTTAAAATAAAACATATGCTATTACGAAGAAAGTCTACTATAACTATACATAGAAGTAAATTATTTCCTAAATTGTAACGTAAATTGAACTTATTCAATACGTTCATTTTTTGCTGCTATGCTGTATTCTTCTGACACATTTTACAATACAAGATATTTAGATAATAAGACATTGTTAATATTTTCTATCAATTCTAATAGCCATTTAAGAGTACCCATAGAACGCAAATTCTAATAGCTTCAACTTATGATATCCTCACCTACCTACCTCTTAAAAACCTTGACACTTTTGCCCTACAAAAAAGAACTAAATTAATCATCAACCCAAAAACCCGCTAGCAAAAAAACCTTAGCTATAGTACAAAAACCCACTTTAACCCTGCAGATAATACCGTACGATCGCTCACCGGACCATTGACTAATGGTCAATAGGACCCACTCGGTTCCCTATAGTTAGGGAGACCTCTTGAAGGTACAAATGAAGGTATTCTATCTGGACAATGTACCTTAAAAGATGCAAACTTGTTGCTGAGAAATGTCATATGTACAAATATTTTAAATGTAATTGTTGAGTACCAGTATGTATTAGGAAACAAAACAATGATCTGGAAAGAAATCAAGCCATCAAAAGCACTCTACGGAATTTGAGAACCAAAGAATCTAGCCTTTATACTGGCGATATCAAACTTTAAAGACCAGGTTTCTTCAAGATGTTTTTCTTTAGTACTCAGGCATTTATCCACCAAAGATGTACAAATGATAGCCAGATTCCACCAATTTACTGCCTTCCGATCTACGGTTAAAGTCATCATGATATGCAAAATTGAAAAATCTTTGCCACTACTCCTGTTTATTCATAGCTAAACTTATTAACACAACACCAACGAGCTTTTAACACCAGAAAAAAATACTTGCCACATTAAAAAAAAAAGCGTTCTAAGTCTGTATAACCTGCGGCAGGTTTAACCGTTACCCAGTGACCCATTTCTCGTAATTGACTCTTAGAACTCCGTGAGAAACCGTCTGATATAGTCCTCTATGTATTTTTAGCTCCAAAATTGTTACCTTAATGTTACCTCTAGATTTCGGCACGTTTTATTAAGCGTGCGTTTTTTTACGGGTTAAGAGAATGGGTGGGGTAATATTTTCGTGATATTACAGTTTTTTTGTAAATAATTTGAGCATAGTTTAGTTGGAATTTAGAAACTACATATTATATTGTATATTTATACTTGTCATGTTTTTAATATATGTGATAAACTTGGATATTGTACTCATGAACTTTGTTTTGTTTACAGGTAATACAACATTATTACGACGATAAGCATAGTGTATGTATTTTAATTTTAAGTTAAATATTGCAAATTACTAACTTGAAAAAATCTTATTCACCGATAGATAACCCATTTATCAACGAAGGCTATTTTAAGCTACATAATATACACAGGTATCACGCGACGACGTAGTTCAACTTTAACTACATATTCTATTTACCTTCAAGAATCTACATCCCACATTACCTATAGGTAGGTAAACAAACACAAACAACACCTTACCGCTATAATTTACAAAAAAACCTAGGCGGATATTAAAACACAGCATAATGACATGTGTGACATGTTATATAACATGACAAGACATGTCAGTGTCAACATACATACCTACCTATAGTAAGTTCAACTCAGTCTTGCGCGCGGCCTTATGTGTGGGTAACCCTTGTACAATTTGTTGACTTTGGGTGCGTGACAAACGGTACAGTCGGGTACAAATACAGTTATTTAGGGGTTGTATACGGCTGTTTAAAGAAAAACAGTTATTACGTAATTTAATGTTTATTTATTTATAATGATTCTGAATCGCTACTTGAAAAATAAATGATGAATTTTCAGATTCGGTACTCTCACCAAGGTCAATTATGTATTTTGACTACATGTCAAAATGTCTATAGTATTCTCCTTTTTTCTTTTGTACATGTCGACAAGTATTATTCAACACCCCTTCATCAGTTTGACTTAAACGTTCATTTATGAGTTTTATTATTTCCGTCTTATTTTGGTCGACATTATGCAAAGCAATATAATTTTTTAAAATTCCCCACACATTTTGTTTACATTATTATACTAGATTATACGTCTTTTTACATTCTTGGTCCACACTTTTATTTATTGTCCGCGTACCCCGAGCTAGAAAATATGTAAAAAGTATTTAATTCATCTTAGATATTTCACCTTATTTATTTCTTAGATACTGTCAATGTCAATTTGAAAAAACGTATGAGAAAATAATGCAAAACTGTAAAATGTAATAATAAAAAGCTTTGAATGTTTCATTTTTTGAAACGCTACCTGATTCCTTAAACATTTTCTCCGTGAAGAACTAGACATTTTCGTAAACGACTGTACCCATAACAAAAAGCGATAAGAACACGTCATGCTCGGACGACGTCACTGTCACACGAATGAAAGTTGTATATTTACAAGCCGACGCACACATAGGGCTGCGCGCAAATCTGAGTTGAACTATCTATAGTATTTTATGAGGGAGGAACCTCACACAATCACTCAAAAGAAATGACGATCGATATGTATACTAATATTATAAAGCAGGAACATTTTTTTAGTATTCTACACTTCTTATATTAGAGAAGAAATATGTTTTTATATATTTTTTATTTGTATTGTAAAGATTAAAATTCTGTAAGAGTCACGCTAAAAACGTCAGCGGTTTTCCCTGCGTGCCGTCAAACTCGGTCAAACCTATTTCATGTATCCTGATAAAAATATATAGTAAATATTTTTTTATATTAGTGCCCTAAAGGCTTCGAAACTACTGAACAGATTTGAAAAATTCTTTCACTGTTCTTAACAATCAACCACACTTTATCCAAATATGGAGAGAGGTTCCCACGGAACTCAAAAGAGGACACATTTTTTAGTTTGTGCTCTTCTGATTTTGAAACTGATGAACCGACTTAAAAAATCCTTTACTATTGAGATGCTACACTATCCCCAAGAAAAAGGGTCGAATTTCGATTTAATTCTTCCGCGTTAAGGAAGAAGTTACCATAACAAAAAAATATTTTATGAAATAAATTAGGCTTTAAATCAACTGACCTAATTGTAAGTATTCTGTAAACACACATATAAGCAGATAATTTATAATGTATTGACGTCACATAATTGGTACTTACGTGCTCACTCAATCCTTAGTAGTGTCGTTGACTAAGCCGGTTGTGGTAAAACAGCTGACTGCTCAAATTACTAGTAAGTAGGTTTTTGTGTAGCCAGACTTGTTATTATAATTATAGGTGATATAATATAAAAGCTAGTAAGTCTGACACCAGTCCAACCAAGGGGTACTGGGTTGCCCGGGTAACTGGGTTGAGGGGGTCAGATAGGGCAGTCGCTCCTTGTAAAGCACTGGTACTCAGCTGCATCAGGTTAGACTGGAAGTCGAACCCAACATAGTTGGAAATAAGGCTCGGAAGATGATGATGATAATGGTAAAGTAATAATGAGAAAATAGAATATTAATTACGTAGTGAAAGCCGGGCACTTAGGTATTTGAATGCAAAACTAGGTATTCGTTTAATTATGGTACAGGGAATAAAGCAAAAGTTATTTATCTGTTTTGCAGTCTCGCATTCACATTCACATTCATTTTTTGAATAACATTTTTTATTAATTACAAAATACTAGCTTGTCCAGTCGTTTCACCCCTATTTCCTAGGAAATACTTCGTATAGTATAATAATCCTAAAAAAATCCTCTATCCTTCTACGGTATGTTAAATAGTCACTGAGATTAGCGCGTTCAAGCAAATAAATAAACAAACTCTTCTTTATAATATTAGTAAACATACAAAACGCTAAATATAAATAGTTTATTTACGTAGCTTTCTTTATTACTTGAGTAGTCTCAGAGGTATCGAATATCTTCATTAGATGAACTAGTTTATTCCCCCACGCTCACGTGCTCTAACTGTAATTAGTGTTGAATTACAAATGAGCAAAGTTAATTGCTATAAATAAAATAGTATCTTTCGCCGTTACTAGATGGACTTATAAGAAAGAAGTGGAAAATTACTGTGGATATAATTGTATGTAGGTAAATAGTTACTAGCGTCCCATGTAAACACATTCGTACAACTGGATAAAAATGTGCCTAAAGCTTCACTTGATAAATGGTCATTTTTTTCCAAACTTTTCCGCTTTATTATATCTATCAAATAGTAGGTATAAAGAAAATGTATTATATTTAGAAACGTGTTTATTATTGGCTAGTAAAAAGCGACGCTATTAATATAAGATTACTATAAATGTCACAATGTCTGATATATTTTTACAATATTTACAAAAAACATGTCTATCTATACCACAAAAAAGGCCCAAACGTTTCTACCTCACATTTCAGTCCCACAAAAAGGCCAGCAATTATTTACCTCGATCCTAAATATAGGCTGTAATACATAGAAATGTTTGTCACAAGGTACCCACGCTCGGAACATCGGCTGCTAGTAATTTCCGCTGTTCGCCGCTAAAAAGCCGGAGATTGAAATATGATGATATATTTGTTTGGGGACATCAGTTAAAATCGTGATAAATATTACCTATATTATGCCTGTTTGTATTTTGGTGAATATATGTATTTGGTTTGATGACTATGATTACTGTACATTTCGTTGAACGTACTTAGATATAAAGTAACTTGTATATTATTTTGATGTTAGTGCCCATTTATCAGAATGCGTTCAGTCGTTTGTAAAAAGTATCAAAGTTTCCGAGTGTAATATGAGAATTTTCAGGTCCCAAAACGTTAGATACGACTCCACACAAAAAAAAAAAACAAATAACTTTGCTATAGATTTTTTTAATTTTTACGTAGTTTTTGGTAAGATTTTCATACACCGTCACAAAAATTCTAGGTTTTACCCAATTAGAGGAGCTGAACCACTAATGTACTCCACTACTTTGTTCTCCAAACGTAATTAACAACTGATTGGAACTATAGCGATGCAATTACAGTAAATAATAGATGTTTGTATAAACTCGCGTTGTTTGTGTGTTCGTACATAATGTAGAACAACCTTGATATTTGCGTGTCGCATCATTTATGTACGAACTCATTAACTGCTAATTGAAGTTGGTTTTCTTGAACCAATGGGGTGTTTAATGAGAACAAAGTTCATTTGATTTGTTTTTTTTCTGAAGTTTGAGTGTATTTTGGTAGTTAGAAGTCAGTATGGTTGAGTTGCACCATTTGACCATAACGATAACAAAACCATAACCAGACGTGCAATTGTCGCTCACTGATCAAATAAGCAGTTCCAACAGCAGGTCAACTGAAAATGATTTTGAGATTTAAAAATGGTGCACCACACCGCAAAAGTTGTATTATAATGCTTGAGTCGCTTCAATAGGATATCGGTTTTTATAGGCCACTTAAAAACGACGAAATTACCTTATTGCCACCGTCAATCCGTCTTGAGCAAGCGTGATAGTTACGCACAATTCTTCTCCGTAAGAGAACAGGCCTGTGCACTACAGTAGGACGATTAAAGGACTGATAATGATAACAAACACTGGATAAAAACTATGTGTTCTAGTATGATCAGTATCAAAAGGTTGCTTGCGTGCGGCGAATTGTCTGATGAAGACCTATAACGCTGTCACACAGGTAGATACATCTACTTAGTCAACCAAAGCCGATAGTACCTACACTGTATATACATGTTTAGCTATTTATGTACAATCAGTATTTGTAGGACTACTCATAATCATGAAAAATACATCAGATTTTTTTAATTCTTCACCCTCAAACAAATAGTCAGAAGCCAGTAAGTCTGACACCAGTCTAACCAAGGGGTATCGGGTTGCCCGGGTAACTGGGTTGAAGAGGTCAGATAGGCGGTCGCTTCTTGTAAAGCACTGGTACTCAGCTGAATCCGGTTAGACTGGAAGCCGACCCCAACATAGTTGGGAAAAGGCTCGGGAGATGATGATGATGACGCTCAAACGAATAGGACAATTTCGATGAAATCTTATGAAGGTACCTGAATCCTGTGAAAACTAAATTATGCAGCCATATAAAAAGGCTAAGGCCTTCCTTAATAGGTGGGCTATCTAACATGGAAATATTTTCTAAATCGGACCATTACTTCGTGAGATTCATTCAAGCAAACGACCAGACTTTTCAGTTTTGTAATATAAGTTTAGATTAGTTGGATTATTCCATTCAAAATTATTCCACTGAACACCATTTCACACTGGAATAGGACAAAACAATACACAATCAAGGAGCTTATATACATACATACATACAGACTTACTATATCACGGAGGAAGGAAAGATAGAGGAGATGCCACCATAAGAAAGATAGGTCACGCCTTCTTGTAGGTCAAGTAAGGTAAATAAGGCATTTTGGTTTCTTGTCACATCAACAGGGCCGCGCCGCCCCTGTGTGCGAAGTGTGCGGCGCACACAGGCGCCAAGACAATAGGGGCGCCGCGCCGCCACTGCCACCTAAATTATTTTTGTTACCTATATGATTGTTTTTTGTAGTGGAGTATCGACAAGTAGGTACAATACGCGCAACATAGGCCTTGTAAACTACAAAACATCTATAACGCTTATTGAACAAGTCTCTCAATATTTAATGTTTATTATTATTCACGTTTATGGTTTCATTTTACGTTTAGGGTTTTAGTTTACATTCCTTACGAGCTCAACGTTAAAACGGCGGCAGTTCTTTGAACCAGAATAATACTACGAACCAGAATAATTCTATATAAATAATACTACGATCCGTTGCGTGCGATACGTCCGTTGCGTACGATACCGACAAGTGGACGTTTAGCTTTAACAAACAATTTTAAAAAATTCGCGCTCGCTACGCTCGCGGCTGTTCACTTGTCAGTGCCTACCGTTCATTCTAAAACCCAAGGTCCCAAAACTCAAAAATTTTCACGCTCGCTACGCTCGCGGCTGTTCGCTTGTCAGTATAGTTCTTTCTAACATGATTAGAGTACTTTTATGTCCCAAAACTCAAAAATTTTCGCGCTCGCTGCGCTCGCAACTGCACCTTGCACCGTTCTTTGATATACAAGTTTAGGTACTTTAGTGACCCAAAGCTCAAAAATTTTTGCGCTCGCTACGCTCTGCTTTATTTTCCACTTCTTTTATTTTTTCAATCCTTTTTTAGCCGAACCTAGAAGGTAGCGCCGCTTGTAAGTCCTTTTATTAACAAGCAAATAACTCCTAGCTCACAACAGACTTCCTCGCATAGACCTGCCGCACGTAGCCTCGCAATGGCTAGGGCCGCCGCTGACTGGAGAACATTTATTTCAGTCAAATTTAACAATTAAAAATATTCATTCAAAAATTAAATTCGTTTTATGATGATTCGTTAAAAAAGAGGCGCTTCATAGGTTTCGCACACAGGCGCTGCCGGGGGTCGGCGCGGCCCTGCACATCAATACCATTCGTCATGATTTAATTTTGAAAATAATGGGCGAAGTCCATAGAAGGCGTGTGAGGGCAGTAACGTTCAAACACTCGCATTTTGGCGCGCTACATTCCTAGAAGATTTTGCGTTATGACATCTCCGCTACCTACTCATTTTGTTCTCCATGTACTATACTGTATTATATTATACCTCTATATGTGTAGATTCAGTACATACGTCAAACATATCAGTTTCATAGAATCGGATACGGAACAATGGAGCTTGGTGCAGGATTTGATAGATTTCAGATACTAGGTGTAGTCGAGTAAAAACTATAGATAATATTGTGTGAATCGGTGTTGTATTATATATCTTTGCGGAAGGCGGTTTCTCGCCTAGATAAAAAGAAACAAATGGTAACAGTTTTTTTAGATAAACTGATGGTATTTACGGTAACAATAAATAGGTATACTTAATTTGGTTATGAGTTCACGGAACCTATCATTATCACCATCTTACGGCCATTTTCGTTTGAAGTTTTATTTTGGTCAACGTAGCGTGTTTCTTCCTTGCATACACTTCTAGCTGCCGTCATCTCACAAGTAACATTCTTTCTAGCCATAATATAATAAATAATAGCGATTTTCACTCAATTCATCCATAACTTCGTTGGTCTCCTCAAAACCAAGCCGAGTGTTACAATATAAAGTAAGGTCTATCAATAAAATAAAAAAAGATATTCAATAGATACGCTTATTGAATCTTATAATTTTCTTTGCAAAAAATATAAAACTATTTACCTACCTAAAACACTGTTTGAACTACCTTACATTTTTTCTCAACTCTTTGTAAAAACCTTACCTACTACATTACTAACTATACACAGCAAGGTATGTCTATCAGCCTCGCATGCCTGCGGTGTTGGCTCTGCAGTACTGTAAATGTGCTGAATACCTGCGGTTCGTGCCCATTTACACAGACAGACGTAATGTTGTATTATGGATAGATGTAGTTACAGTTCTTGAGAGAGTTATTTATGTTATCTTGATGACATTGGGATTGTGATTTTTCGAACCTAGTAACTTTTCGCTCTACGGGTACAATACCTACCTATATGTATGGTTGCTTGTGTGTCTGCATGTTTCTTTTTGCTCACGCAAATACTATTTGATAGATTTTGATGAAACTTGGCGGTAATATGGCTTCCACACTAGAATGCTGATAAAGAATTGAATATTGAATAACATATGCAGGACCGAAAAGCAGTGAACTCATATGTATAGCGGGTAAATTTACCGGTAGAAGCTAGCCGATAATTACAAGAGAGATTTAGCAATGTTTTCTAATTGTGTAACCTTTTGATATGGCCAAATGAGAACAATCTTCTTATCAATCGATTTGAAATCCGATCAAACCTTTCATATAAATACAGCCTGACAGAACACAAGAAAAGATTATAAGTTTAAGTATGTACTTAATTACCTCCAATTTAAAATAATCAAATTCTCTCAAAAACCCAGTCAAAGTCGCATACCACAGCTAGTTCTTACACAAAGCGAACACGCTGGTGGTTACACATTCAGAATGCCTGCGGTCGGAGCACCCTGTACTTTGGAATTTTCTGGACAGTTTGACGTAGCTCCGGGCTTTTCTGGTTTGTTGACTGTCAATGGGAATTTCGGGAAGATGGGAATTGAATTTGTAAGTACTCGTAGTTTTGAAAACTTTTGGTAAGGAACAATCGCTTTATGATAAACAAACGACTGTCTGTCTGTATTTTCTATCTCTAAAATCAAACTGTACATGTATAGGTATGCTGAATCGGTTTTCAGTTGTTTTTAACATAAGAAATAGCAAGATTTCATTGAATCTATGGATTTATCACGTAAGGTTTAGCTGTTGCAAATAATCTGAAATTGAATTAAAGTTTTTTTCTTAAGCTTAAGGTAACACACAAGAATGTTTAGGTAGGGAGTTTATACAAAGGATATACCTTTAAGAATTCGTACATTATAGACGGGTGCTTTAAACAGCTCTCTCGGGATTCAGAAAATAGTTAGGCACAGTAAATTGTAGCCTTACGAATCCCAAGAGAAGTAGTACCTACAAATCCCAAGGGACGTACCTACAAACTTTATCTACATTTATAGTAGTTCAACTATTTATTTTTTATACCGTACCGACTAGCGTCCGCTCGCGGTTTTACACGCGTCCCGAGCCGGAATGCATTGGCAATTGGTGACAAAAAACTACGTCATACGTCTTTCTCCTGGGTCTAAGTTACCTCCCTTCTAATTTTCAGCTTAATCAGTTTAGCCGTTCACGCGTGATGGCGTGACCAAGGGATATCGGGATTAATTTTTATAGGTACATACAGATACATAGAAAGATTTTTATTCTCCTTAGAGTCCAAGCTAAAGCCACATTTGATAAATGAGATACTTAATAGCGTTTACCCACAAAAAAAGCAAAATCCATTATGTTCATAAAATATTACAAATCGTTTGAAAATAGCCGCCTTTCTGTCATACCCTTGTTAGAACTAACCCAATGTACCTTAGTAGGGCTATGCGTTATATGAAAATATTTTAGAAAAATGATTTACTTGCTCATAAATTCTAATTTATTGTTTTTTTTTACTTTAGACAAGTTCCACTTTTTATTGGATAATTATAGCAAATGGTAGGTGTGGTTGATATAATAATGATACTTACTGATATATTTTATGATGTATTTTAAAAAGGGCTATAAGTATTTTTTTTTTACGGAATTCCATTTTATAGTTACCGTTTTATGGTTCTTAAAATCTGAAATAAATATACAGTAAATGGATTTTAATACAGTTTGAGGCTAAATTCCAGCACAGTTGATCAAATTGTTTGAAATTATTGTTTTTTCTTAATTCAAAAGATTTATTTATTTAACAGTTTTGTACACATAAAACACAAACAATAATAAATAATAGAAAAAAATTGTACAAGGGCACAGCTTATCTGTAATGAAATTTCTTCCAGCAGGCCCATTATGGGTGAGTTAGAATAAAAGAGATAGGTAAGGAGAGAGTGTAAAAAGAAAGAAGATATAACCAATATATAATCACTAACATAAACTACTTAAATACATATATATATATATACAATAAATACTATATGCATCTATGACAGAGAGGCAAGATAGTGTTCTTTCAACTAACTAAAATCAATCATCATCGGCAATTTATCATGGCAGCAAAATTATGTTTTGAGTTCTATGTCTAAATTATACAGTGCACCACGTAAAGCATTGTCCAAGCAACCCCATGTGGTCCTCTACACACAAATCTAGGCTACCTAGCCGAGGCTCGTTCGTTACGCCTCTCTCTAAGGGCCGAGAGCCCTCGAGAGGCCGGCTTTGTCAGCTGTCTGTGAGGGCACCGATAGACACGTTTCGCTGTAAATACTGTTTTGTAGAGATTGCAGTTTTTGAGGGCTGGCGATAGTTTGATGTTTTGGTAGACTTTTCTTTGTCTTTCTTTGCTAATATGTATCTGACATGGTGGTGGGTTTTCCCATTTTTTCTTCTCGACTTAGCTCTATATAAATGACATCGTTCTCGGACGTATAGCACTCCTTCATGCCTATGTCGTCTACATTTTTTCTACATTACTTTGTGCAACGATAAAAAGGCTGATATTGATTTTTACTAATATTAAAAAGAGTTTGTTTGGACACGTTAATCTCCCGGCCGATTTGCGAAATTCTTTCAGGCATAGGCAGTTAATTTTAGTAGGTAGGCTATTTTTATGATGGTTTGAAATCCAATAAGCGAAGAGCCACCGTACACGGACTGCTTCAAGCAGTTGAGACCGACTGCTTAAAGCCGCGACCGCGCAGTGAACTATAGTCATTCATTCGCTGCCGTACACACGACTGCTCGAGCAGTCGCGACCGCTTCAAGCCGTCAACTGCATGATGAAATTCCATCGTGCCGTGGACCGCTCGCGAGCGGTTGCGAGGCATACACCGACTGCTCGAGCCGTTGACTGCGCTAGAGCAGTCGACAGCTCTCCGACTTCCCTCTCCCCCCCGCCCTTTGCGGCCTCGCGGCGTCTGTTTTCTCATTTGACTGCTCGAGCAGTTGGGTCGTAGCTTGAGCAGTCAACAACCGACAGCTCAAGCAGTCGACGCCGACCGCTCGAGCGGTCCGTGTATTTCACTCAGCCGCTAACTGCTCGAGCAGTCCGTGTACGGCGGCCCTAAGATAACTGTGGATTTTATTGCCATAAAAATCTATGGCAGAAATGCTCCCGAACTCCTAAACCAACTACTTATTATTGTATTTATTTACGTTAACATCAGCAAAAATAACGTCTCCTCTGTATTTATTCAAAGATACATATTTTTATTTATCTAAAGATATCGAGTGTTTACAAGGAACATTGTTGTACCTTTTTATATTCTTACCCTTTTTTATCTAACATCTTACAACGATGCTTGACTCCTAAATATAATTGGATGCTTGTCAATACAATTCAGTTTTATAAGAGATCGCTTTGTTTGGCATTTTTGCTTATTTTTCATATATTTTGGGTACAAAATTGTGACGATATAATTTTATTTTTGCTGTGACAGACTTTGTTTAATCATGTCGTGTCTTTTGAAATTCATATTACTCTTTTTTTATTACATCGCTTGCGTAAGGGGAGAAAAGTTCCGTTTGTTAAATAAAACATTCAATTAATGAATTAGTGAAATTAGAGATTTCACAAATAAAAATACCAGAATTGAGAGCCTCCTCTTTTTTGCGAATTCGGTTAATAAATAACTAGACTTCGCCTAATTTAAAAATGGGTAGCAATACTTGAAATCTTAACAAAAAATGCAAAAATCGATTTTACAATACTTTACTTTTTGTATGCATTTTCCAACGAATAACTTAATTTCCTTAACTTTACCAATTCATAACTTTTTAGAACAAAATCAATACAAAAATTGCGCTTAACATACATAATATATAATAACAAGACTGTCCTTTATTTATTCCTCTTAAATGGGGCTCAGAATCTTTTTTATGAATTAACGATTTAAGAATACATATACTCTTTCCCAATACCTTAACCAACTTTTACATGCAAAAAAAACTAACAATTTAATAACTTAATTTCTAAGTTATCAAAAAGTAAAAAAAAAATAACACACAACACACAAATATGCGATTACATACCTTCAAAATTTTTGCAAGACATTTTAAAATTCCGCTCACAAATGGTTAGTACAAGAGCCCACTTATTGCACACACAGATACATTGCACAATTTCGTGTACATTGTACCCGCACCCAGCCTTTGTACGTCAAAGTGTTTCAGGTTTCAGCATTTTCAGCGCCCCTTTGTTTTATGTCGACGCTTTCGAATCCAAGCTATGTTTTAGTAGTGAATTTTTGTGCAAATATATTTTTTTATGTGGGTACTTTTTTTGGGTTGCAAGTGTACTGGTATTTATTTGTGTGTTTGTTAAATTTTTGGTTTTGTGGGTCACCATTTTCATTGCAATAAGTTATTTAGGTGCCTTTTTTATACATATAGCTGAAGCCGGACAAGCATATTAAAAAACCGGAATACTACGTACAAGTATCTTCTAAAAACCACCTTGATTTTATGAAGACATTATCAAAATGAAAGAAAGGTTTTCACATTTAAATAACATCCCAATTATGTAATTTACTAATAAGAAAGTATAAGATTACAAAACAGATTTTGTTCGTAATCCAATACACCACTAAATGCTGAAAGAAAACCCCTGTTTGAAGAGCAATTTCACCCCAAAATACACAGCATTAATAATGTAAATAGATAGAATTATTGTAACAATATTCCCTAAGAAATATTATTAATACATTTCCGTAATATTTTTGTTTGCAAAAGAGATTTATTCTAATGGCTGCCAGTTATGCGTAAATCGGGGATATCGTAAAATATGATGGTAGCATTTAAATATTAAATCAAACCAGATGTTGCGAAAAGGATTTCATAATATAAAGTCTATATTATGGTCGTTTTCATGCATTCTTAAAAAGTTTTATAGAGATCTCAGGGTTCTCAGTGTACACGGCACATGGCAAACTTTTAGTTGGCCGACAGTTTGTTTGGGCTCACAAATCAATAGGAAGATGAATGGAAGTACGCACATTACACATTACAAAGATCAAGTATTTAGCCAGTATCAGACCGACTTAAAAGGAGATTGGGCAAGAATGTATGAAGTTTGGTCCACATGTCCACCACGAACGAGACCTATATAATTAAATAGTCCACTTAATTTAGAGCAACTTTTACTAAGAAAGTAAAAAAAAAACAATGCCAAAAAAAAGTTATAGCCAAAAATGTATTCTTAATTTTCGGTACTTTTTGTATGTTATCATTATTATTTTTTATTTTATTCCACTTCCATTTCCGAACTTTATCTAAAACTAAGATGAGTAAGACACATTTGCATATAACCAACCCAGTTTTTGCCCGATGGATGTACGAATCACTAACCAATTGAGGCACCAGAAGTGCTTGAATATACTCAGCGGTGCCTGGATCTAAGAAAGAAAGTTCGATGTAACTGGTGGTGTCTTCTCTCTAATATGAACCATTCTATTTTGTCAGAAGTCACAGAAAGTACGAAAATCGAACATCACGAAAAGTAATTGAAAAAATGAAATTGATTAAATCTATAAAATGTTTTATTTGATTTTGCTATAACTTTTTTCTGGCATTATATTTTTTTTTACTTTCATAACAAAAAATGTTCTATATTTAACGGGCTATCTAGCCATATAGGTCTCGTTCGTGGTGGACATTTGGACCGGAATCGCCCATTGTCCTTTGTTTGGAATCAATAGTTTCTTAAAAAATGCCAGTCATCGGATTAACTGTCAGCCGACTTTTTAGTTTTCCCTTTTACTTGTAAACCGTGTGATTAAATAAAATATTATTTTTTATCGTTCTTACCAATGTTGGCGCGATATAAAAAAGTTAAGCAACTAACAATGCACATATTTCTTTTTACATTGAGAATAGCGTAAAAATAAAATATATAAAACAGAATATGAAACATAAAATTTGCATGTATGTAGGCTTTACATATTTCTACTTTATTTAGGCTGGGGGTAACTTTGTCCACAGTAACTAAAATTAATATTTAACATTGCAGAAACCACTCGAGAATTTCGGGTTAAAATAAATTCGGCACACGTTTTATATTATAAAAACAATTTCGCAGTTCCTTAGTTTTTGCATTTTTATTTTTGCCCTTTTTCGGTGTACGTTTTTTGGCTTATAAAACTCAGTCTTCAGTTTATTTTAAGGCTTTTTAAAAGATCTTAATGATACCATATGTTCAGATTTCGTTTAGAGACAAAAAACGGAACTAGAATTTAGAATTACTTATGTTTTTATCGATTTTAATTTTAGTGTTATGGAAGGCACGTAAAACATTGTGGATCACGGTATCTCAGCTGTCTTTTGAATTCCAATTTTTGGCAGTCGTTGCAGGTTGTCAAAAGCCATAAAGTCTGACAGCTTGTCTAACCAAGCTCCACCTCTTTCTATAAGTGACTCGCACCATTTAGCTATAACGATAACCAAACCATAACCAGCCGTATACTTGCCGTGTATTGGTTAAATCGGCAATTTGACAGCTGAAAATTGCTTATAGTTAAATGGTGCAACTCATCGTAACACTTTACAAAATAAAACACAACAAGAAATAAACAAAAAGCAATCAAAGATGGCGTGAGAAACATTCATTATGAAGTAGAACTTATTTACAGAAATGTTACAATAGTTCTAGTCTAGGATTCGGAAGGCGTGTCTGTATGTCTGTATGTTTGTTTGTTTTGTTAGAAACGTTGCTTTGTTAGCAGAAATACTATTTCTTGGTGTAGCACTGTTTGTTGTTGATTTGTTTGGGGTTGGAAGTTTTATTTTTAGGTTGTTTTGGTGGTATGTAGAGATATTCCTTGATGATTAACAAACATGTTTTATTATTTTTTCGTAGATGTTTTAAGCTAACGAGAAGGTTCAATTAAATCTAAGACCATAATCAGTACTTTTTACCATCAAGTTATACTGGAAGGCAACTCGTACATAGTTGAGAAATTAACAGATGAAAAATCTAGAAGGTTACAATAAAATCTAAGTATTTAAAAGTGTTCCTATAGCCCCCAGTACACATTGGCCCATGCGTGGCCAATACACGCCATCACCAATGTGTACACGGGGTATTGGTGTATGTTGGCGGACAATTGTCAATGTTAGCGTGCAATTGCAAAGCGTGGCCCATCACAGGCCAATGTATATTGGGGGCTTAAGATGCTGTAGTAATACTGTATAGAGGACAAATTCAATAGCTCAAAAACCGTGATGACAGTTCAGTACTAAAGCTTAGTAAATAAAATAAAAATAACGAGCCTACATATCGTGTTGAAGGGTAATAAAATTATACAGTTAAATAAATTAGCAGTTAACTACATACGATAACTGTCAACAGTTATTATATTTGTTTGTACCAATATTTTTTATTTATGAGCTGATTTGCGAACTCGAACCTAACTATGTAATTGGTTTTTGAAAATAGATATAGGTAATGGATTTTATGATTGTGCATATGGCAATTAAAATAGTTAATTGGCTTTAACTTTCAATGAATGCTTTTTAAAATTACATGTTTTTATTGTCACATTTATTCATTCATTAAAAAATTATGAGAAAATTTTGAGAATTTATACAACTTACAAAAAAGTTAAATCTCAGATGGGTGCGATATTAATATAATCGGGGGATGGTAAAATTAAAAAAATAACAACTTGGATAGGTCATTATTTATTGGAAAGTGATAAAAATCATAATACACCTTTAAAACAGAGTCATAAGAGAAAAAGAAAGTTAAAATGATTACATTAGGTACTATGCTTTCGTGCCAAAATAATATTAGGTAGATCTACCTATATCTCAAAATCACGCCAAATAAAAAGAAACTTTATTATATTCTTCATACCGCCATTACTATAATAACTATTTCTCTCCTAATAGTCCATTTTCGTACCACATTATTATTTTGTATTCAGAAAGAGAAATTATTCCCACACGCATAGAACATAATGATTAGGAATATTTCTTGTTATTTAGTTATTTCCTGAATATGTATTGAAATAACTGTAATCAACGTGAAAAACTTGTGTAATTCTGTTGTTACTAACTGGCTTTTGTTTTTAAATTTTATTGAATTATTAATGTACACACTATACATATATACAAACTTAAGCTACTTATCTTTATACAAAACTAAAAATAAAATACTATATACAAAATGTATATAAACATAAAACATAATATAAAAGAGCATCGATCAGGCGTCGAAGTATTCCTCCGCATCACTGTCCTCCGGAAACGTGCCCAGAAGACTGGCTGCATTGCCACGTTGAATGGCAATGCTAATTCTTTGTCCAAAGAATAAGCCAGCCCTCTGGTCACGCGAAGCGTCGACAAGCCTTTTCGCGATGTCCTTGTAAAGTAACCGCGAACTCGGGCCCCACGGTCCGAGCGTTTCGACCCCAAACGGCTCAAAACTATAATTTCCAATAAGGTTATTATATTTGCGCCGCTTGGTGGTCTCTGCAGAAGCTGCAGCCGCCCCAGCACAGACTGCCGTGCTAGGAAGATGTGATGGCGCCAGGGTGTCGACGCATGTTGCGTCCCACACCAGGGCCTACCCATCTTCCATGGCAACAACGTCATACCATCTGGCCTCTTTCCATCGTCACGTACCAGTCCATTAGGCTCTAAAACAGCTGGTACGCCGGCGGTGGAAAGAGCACGACGGATAATGTCGTTAATGCTGGCATGCCGTGCAATACGACCAGCACTTCTGCAGCACGACAGACCATGGTGCCCGAGGCTGTCGACAGCTTCACCGCAATGGCAGCGATGCGGAGCAACACAGGGAGCGCCTAATCGAAGGCATGTAGCTATCCGGAAGGTGTTGTCATCCAGCATAGTGCCTATGCTGGTTGACGGAATAACCTGCAACCATAGTCCAGATTCCCATACTCCCACAGCCAGCAGGCGAGCACGCTCGGCAGCACCATTACACGTATTAAGAAGATCATTCCGTGTGATGCTGCAGAGCGGCCCATCCCACTGTCTCTGAGAGGAGGGGTCACTGGGCATAACCGTATTTGGGCAAGTCATTTTCCAAGTATTCAACGCATCGGCCAAACACGGCACCCCAAAGTCCACCAGTGAGGAAGATAGAATTTTCCTAGTGAGACTTGCGGTGCTGTGGACCGAGGAGAGGAATGCCGGTAAACTAAGACTGGAAATTTTGCGGACGCCGAGGCCTCCCAAGCGAATAGGCAGTGAGGCCTGTTGCCAGGCTCGGTCGTCCAGGGCCACATTTAATATTAGAGAAAGGGTGTTCCTGTTGATTTTGTTTCAATAGTGGTTTCACGGTGCTTCGTATGTACGTGAGAGTGGAAATAACCCCATATATCGAGAGAGCTTTTTATCCGGGAATGTAGGTCCTACGGGGTGGGATGAAACCGCTGGAGGAAGCCAGTGCAAAATTAATCTATTCAATGTTCTGCCTCATAGTTTAGTCGTTTTCTATTTGAGATATAAGATGGATATATGACAGTTGGCAGATCAAACATCGCTATAATATTTTGGGACGCAATTTTGAAAAGATTTTTTTACATAATGGGACCCTCTCTCTCTCTGTAACCATTTCTAAAGTCAGCTTCACTTAATATGTGATCTAACATCAATTCTAACCGTTATTTATATTTATAAAAGATACTTTTATAATTTTAATTTGATTAAATCAAGAACCTAGTTTTTTACATTGAAATTGAACCAATAGAATTCTTAGCTTTGTGTTTCAATTAATTGGTTTGTTTCAAGCAATGCAAATAAATACAAAAAGGAAACAGTTACAGCTCTCGCAGACTTCTTTATTGATTTCAGTTTACACTTGCGAGCAGTGGAAATGGGTCAGCTACTACAAAAATATATTATCTCGATTAAACTAATGAAAAACAATGCTTTAACAGAAATTCTCGTTTGAGTCGATTTTTATAATATATGTATTCTGTGAAGAATTCATATTTCCTTCGGTTTAAATATTTCACTGATCTGGATATTGAAAAAATAAGTGTAAATGAATATCATATAATATACCTACTAGTTTCCCCACGTGGTTTCGTCCGCGTTCTTTAGAAACTATTTCCTACATAAATGAGCGATAAATAAGAGAAAGGATTTTTTACGAGTTATCACTGAGGCTAGCAACTTTCATCCAAACTAACTCTTGCACCGTATAAAATACATATAAATAAGTAAAGTTGTATAATACTACATTTACCGAGTTCCGCCGTGCAAAGCTCTTAGTTCCACAAAAAAAGACAAAGAACGTTAAGTGCTCTAATTTTAGATACTTAAAACATGCTGACCCAATTTAAATGTCCCCACCTGTACCTATTTCCACACTTCCTTGCAAAAACGAAAAAAATGCTAATTCGTATTCCGTGCTTGAAAATTTCCTCAAGTTTTTATTTATATACCAGGTGTTTCCTGCGGCTTTCACGAGTCCTGGGGGAACTTCCTCTCGTACCCGGACAAAACCTGGGGGACGAAACTATATTACTTGGGGATGGTCTATCTTCCCAGCAGTATTTTTTTTCAAATCGGAGTTTTAGTTAATTCGGAGCCTTTAAAGTACCTACCCGGACACTAAATAGTTGGCCGAGAGTCGACCCGATGGATAGCATTTTTTTTAAAGAAAATCTTTTATCCTATCAGCTTTCAATCCGTCTGATGCAGACTAAGGGTCCGTTCAGATAGACAGGCTCGGAGAGGAGAGCAAATTCTTAACACGTTGAAAATCGGGTGCTTAGTATTTGAAGTAAGGTTAATTTTTGCATGCGCACTGCTTTTGTCACTAAGAATGCTCGAAAGCGCTCGATGTGAAATAATAAGAAGAGCCGACCGGCTCCGATTGCGTACTTTTTCTCGGTCTTGCTGACGATTAGCTCCGATTGCATCTCATGGAGCCGTTCGAAGCTGATTCCGGTCTGAAAAGAAAAATGCGCACCGATGCTCTCCGAGCCGGTCTATCTGAACGGACCTAACAATCTGATCGTTGTAATGTTCGTTCTACTATACATCTCCATAATAATTTACGAGCCCAAACAAAATACCAGCCGACTTAAAGTTTGCAGTGGTATTCTATACTCAGAGACATTTAATGATTACTTAAGCCATTCCTTAGTAAAGGATTTGTATGACATTCCGTCACTAAGGAGTGACTTAAGTAATCATTAAATGTCTCTGAGTGGGGAGGTTAGGGTACAAACAGACATCACAAATGTTTCGTCTTTTTTACATTGGTACAGAAGTACATATACCTAAGTTCAAAGGCTGTCTCACTCTTGTGGCTTCCCGTTTCATAAATTATTTAGACCAAACTGGGGCCTGTGACCTAGTAGAGAACTAGGATCTGAACTTTATCTAGGGTTTATTTGAAACGTGTATGAATTTAGAAATGTTTCGTAGAGTTTTTGGCATGTTTTCCACTAGAATTTTGGTCGGATTTTAGAGTTTTTTGTTGCTTTTTCTGCATGGGGATAACATGTTAGCTGTCTGTTGGAGAGATTTGGTACCACGGGGCTTATGCGTTGAAATATATTTTTGTATGATTTTCGTGTAGGTCTGTTTTTAGGGTTCCGTACCCAAAGGGTAAAACCGGACCCTATTATTTTCGCTCCTCTGTCCATCCGTCCGTCCGTCCGTCCGTCCGTCTGTCACCGGGCTGTATCTCATGAACTGTGATAGTTAGAGCTCAAATTTTCACAGATCACTTGTTGCCGCTATAACAACAAATACTGAAAACTAGAATTAAACAAATATTTTAGGGGGCTTCCATAAAACAAACGTGATTTTTTTGTCCGTTTTATAAATAACGGTACGGCACTTGGCCGGTTTATATTTATTTTTATGAAAAGGGGGTTGCACTATGTAACTGTAATGATAACCACATTATAAGCAGCCGTCGCCATAAATTGACACTAATTGGTCGCATCGGTAAGTTGACAGTTAAGCGTTTGCCATCGTTATAGTTAGGTACATGGTGCAACTCACACTACAATATTTCCAAATTGTAAAAAAATAAGAAAAGGGCACAACAAGGCTTAGCAAATAATATAACCGTAACAAAAGAAAACATTGAAATTAACCTACTATTTGAGTGCGACACCCAAAAATCGAAGTCAGAAAAATAGGTTTTGCGTATTACACAAAAAATATAAAAAGAAAGCTGCTTTCTAAATATTCAAATAACGTGTTTATCTAGCGTTCAAGTATATGAAACAAACATATATTAAGTTCAGTGGCCATTTGAAAACGCAATAAGCGACCCGAGCGGTACTTTACGCGCCGAAGTTATCATTATCAGAATAAAAATCACATTTAGGTACCACGTTTGATTCCCAAATGTGCGTTTTATTTTGAAATTATAGTGTACTTGTTTTAATTTAGTGTTTAAGGCTCGAAAATGCAGACAGAAGCTTGAAAAAAAATCTATACTGTTACAGTGTGAATTTGTGTTTTTCAGACAAAGGCATTTTACTTTTGAATTAACTTTGGTACCTATAAAATTGTATCATCATCATCTGCCTAGCCTTTCCCCACTATGCTAGGGTCGACTTCCAATATATCTAGCAGTAACTGAGTACTGGTGTTTTACATGGAGCGATTGTCTGTCTGACTTCCTCCAACCAAGTTACCAATGTTCAAATGACAGCCGGGACCCACAAATAAATGTAAGTGCGTTCCAAAACAAGCAGAAACTCGTTATGGAAAAATGGTTACGTTATTGAGTAATAATTCTTAAGGAATACTTTAAAATGTTCAACACAATGTCAAATCACGAATAATCTTGAATTATTTAAACCACGTTCGGAATACTAGTACAAAGCCGTAACTCTTTTATGAGCGCACTAAAATGCCACATCATGAGGGAGAACACTAACATTTAACAACATTATAAAGGTTACATTTTAGTGGCCCTACTAAAAATGCTCCCCTTTTTATCTCTGAACAAGAATTACAGTGCTTAGCATTATAAAAAATACAGGCTAAGCCTTTTTACGAAGCTTTGACAAAAGGTTTTAGTTTCAGGATAAAATGGTGTATTTTGCTTTTTTTTTCAAAATGGTTTAAAAATCATTCTAAGCGACTTCTAAGGAAAGCAGAGAGTTTTAAATTCTGTACTATAAACTCTCTATGTTATATTAGTATCTATGTGGAATAAATTCCTCATTATTTATACCTAAGGGTGCGTCCACATCTGGCGAATGCGCAGCACGCGAGCCGATCGCGAGGTGTCCGCGAGCTGCGCGCGTGCATTTTTGTTCGTGTGCCGCTTCTGCTTGGCCCGCGCGCAGCTCGCGCGCGACCTAAGCGCCGCACGCGAGCGGCGCGCAGGCGGCGCGCGACGTCTGCCATCTTCGATAGTACTGAGCCAATATACGGAACTGTAAGGGCGAGAACTGATTGCGCGCAGATCGCGCGCCGCTCGCGCGCTCTATACGAGCCTTGCGTGAGTTGCGCTAAAGAGGCGCACCGAACTATTGCAGTGACTGCACGCGCGCAGCTCGCGGACAGCTCGCGATCGGCTCGCGTGCTGCGCATTCGCCAGATGTGGACGCACCCTAAGAAAGTAACTTATCAATCCATATATTTTCACCATTTACTTAACTTTATTTATTTATTGCAAAAATCTATACAGATGCATCCTTAGCCTAGGTATACATTACCCTGTTAGGGCGCAGCAAATTAACTTAAAACTAAATAATTGTATCACAATATTTACAAAAATAATACTATTTAATTTAAGTCTATTAGACTTACATAAAAATACAAATTCCAATACAGATATTTATATATTATAATAAATATGACCTAAAAAATAAATTAGTTACAATACAACTTTTTTATACTATAAAAACAAATACCGTCCAAAAAAAGTATTGACGCAAAACCTAAGTCTTAGTAATTAAAGGGGTCAAATTCCCGTAACCCGCACTTCGAGGCAACCCTAAAATAACCTCTTTATTTTAACCCGTAAAGTGCGGGTCCTCACATTTTTGAATAATTTACGTCACAACGTTGGCTTTTGAAAAATCTCTCCTTTATCTCGGCGAAAAATGTTGGTTTTGTAAGTGTAGACCTTTTGTGTACAAAATTACGTTTCGTTTTATTTATTAACCGACTTCTGAAAGAGGTGTTTTAAATTCGGATGTTTGTATTTTTTGTGAGTTTATTGAGCTTAGCTTGTAGGACAGTGTTGGTTTAATTGTTTATTTAGATGTAGTAATTTTTTTGGCCTTAATTTTAAATTAAACGCCAATTCAGACTTAATTTATTTCTTGTACAGTCAGCGTTTAAACAATAATGCTAAGAAAAAAATTAACTTGTCTATGTATTAATAACTTGGCATGTCCGTAGAATAAATATAAAGGTATAATAAACCATTGAATGCAATCGACAGGACCAACCATGAGGACTAACCATATCTCGGCGAATAAATATTTTCATTTTCATTTATCAACACAAGAGTTTCACCAAAAATCAAAGAAAAGCAAATAAAAATCTCCACCATTCTACTAAAAATATCCATTGCCAGTGCAATTTAGATATCAATCGAGGACTGCTCCAGTTTTACATCAAAACATGTAGATCACATAAGAAATATACCATTTTCTGTCTTGACCCATTTTCGGAAACTTGCCAAATTCACGAAAAAATATCTATCAGAAGTTCTGCTCAATTTAATACAAGAGTGTTTGTCTGGCATTTGGCATCGAACCCGGGACCTATCACTTGGAGCTATTTAAAAAGTTTCTCGACAGGTTGAAGAAATATAGTCAGTTTTTCTTTTTGGAGTTTCAGCAGTTTTATTAGGTCTGAAATTGAATATACAATTCAATTTCAGACCTAATGTATGACAATTTTAGTTACCAAGTGTTAGGTTCAATACTTTAGTGTTTTTATAGTGAACTATCTTTACTAATATTCTAGTACTTATACATACTATAACATCTTGTAATACCATACCATGTTTCTAGCAAATAAAAAGTAGATAATGCTGTCTTTTATACATATTTTTTATATTTACACCCATTTTCCATGGAAAATACTTCGCTCATCCTGATGAGAAGTGTCCTATAGCCTTCTTCGATAAATACGCTATCTATTACTGAAACCAAACAACTTGACACGGATGCAGATTGAAACATATTTTATAGATGTTAAAAGGCCATTGATAATAATTGATGACTACTAAAACATTTTTTCAATTGGATCAGTAGTTAAAGTGATAAGCGTGTTCAAACAAACGAACAAACTCCTCACCTTTATAAACTTCACTAAGCACACTACTCTTCTCACTTCCAGAAGAGAAAGCCAAGGAGACCGAGACCAAGTCAGAAGAGCAGGCAGCGACTAAAATCCAGGCGGCTTTCCGTGGTCATCGGACGAGGAAGTCAATGAGCATGAAGACCAGCAAGCAACAGCAGCCGGAGCCGCAGCCCACTAAGGCTGAGCTGGAGGCCGAGTTCCGAGCTGATGATAAAGGTTGGTGACCTTCTTACTGCCAATTTCACTCACAAATAAGTTATAGTGTAATGAAATGAAATGAAATGAAAAAAGTCTACGGTGGATTTAATAGCCTATCTATGCGTTTTACCAAAAATAATATCGAGCTAGGCAGCGTCGCAATGTTATGTCTAATAACAAATCAATGGATATAGAAATCAGAGATAGGTCATAGAAATTCAGCGTTACATTTCTTGCCATGTGAGGGTAATTTCTATGTTTGTGAGATTATTTGAGCTTATGTTTTTTTTTTTACAGAAAATATTTTTGTATAAACTTTATAGTGATGTAAACTCTATCTTACTGCTAAAAATAAGGCATTTAGGTTCTTTCACTATAACTTAGCTGTAAAGAATTTATTAGGTACCAACAGAATTTGTATAATTAAAAAATTACATCAGGTTTTAGGAGGAAGTTTGACAATAAGTACCTACTTTTTTCTTAAAAATAAGTAAGTAGGTAGCTATTTAGACGCAAATAAATGTCCCTATCTAACTTAAAACAAAATTACACCACAAACTTGAGATTTCCAACCTTCGTAAAAGCTCTTTTAGTACTAAACGTCCACAATCTAACCTTCAGATAGCAATATTCAAACGAAGATAAGATCCTAATCTATCCAAGTCTGCCTTCAAGGCCTCCCGCTGTGGGTTAGCAGCGGCTAGGGAATGTCAGACTCTTACTGGCTAAAAACCGTCGTGTTCCGTCGTAGGCCTTTTACGTACCAGGGCCGCGGTAACTCTTTCGAACAATCCCGCAACCCCGGCAGGCCTTGGCCCTACTAGGCTCCGCTGGGGGTCTTCAAGGCCTAGCTTTATCATGGAAAGTATCGATTATACCAATTGTGCGTGAATGTTAAATGGATCTAGGATTAGAGCAAAAAAGCCGGACCTGTGTCAAAGGTTTCTTTGGGCCTCATTTGTATACTGCCACAAAGGCCTGACGAGGGCTAAGATCTAGGTATAGTTACATGAAATTAGAAAATGGTCTAGTTTAGGTAACATTTTAAACATTATGGGCCTTACTACAAAAACTTTAAACCCTGTCTTACACTTGTCTAATAAAATTTTGGCTGCAAAATGAACCATATGTCAACGTCATAATTTGACATTTTTTTAGACAAGGCATAAACTGACGTTTAAAAGTTTTTGTGGTAAGACGGTTTGTGACGCGTATCAAAGGGTTGTGAGACATTGTGTACCTCATACATTTATAATATGTACTATAAAAATAAAATATATAAAAAAACAACAAGTAGATGTCGGATTAAGTAAACATAAATTAAACATTTATTTCTGTCTTTGTTTCTAAAATAATTCCAAAGTAAAGTTGGATAAAGAGCAGATTTCACGAAAAATTCAGGTTCGTAGTATCATTTGACCAACCGATTACCTACATAAATATAAACGACTATCGACGAAAGGTTTTCTACCGAATTCGACTAAGTTTACTTTCGTTTTTCCAAATTCTACTTCCTACGGAAATTATAAAAAGAAAACTATAAACACGAAATGCGTAAGGCTTTTCGGAAAGCCTTAAATAAATATGTTGCACCAAAAAAAATATTCATACTTATATATAAAATAATAAAAAAAATCTCTTACATCTCTGTCACATTACTTATACAGATTTATGCTCACTCAGTACTTTCCTCTTTTATTATTAAATCAAGGAACTGGGTGACATAGACAATCTTCGGAAGCCGCCATTTGTAATCCTATTCGTAAATCAGCGTCGCTTGAATCACCTACGCAGAATAAAAGGAATTTCGGTCTTGACTATTTTTTTATATTTAGAAATATTGTTTTACCAGTGTGCAACTTGATTTGATTTTATGGCGGATCTGGCCTGGATTTTAATCGACCGATAAGTTATGTATGGTTGTAATTAGTGCACTACGATACATTTCCATAGTGATTTGCATATAAACCATAGTGATTTATGAACGCTATGAATTGTCATTGACAGCTGCGTGACAGGTGTGAATATTCATTTTTTGTCACTTGCTCTGCGAGTGAAAGAGCACAGAGGGGGTTTTTCTGGTAAGAAAGAGCTTGTCCATGGGCATGATTTAGGAATGCTTCTTCTTCAACAAATGCTGCGTGTTTTGGAAACATATATAATAGCTATGTTGCCGTCTAGTTCTTCACTTTAACAGGCGTTGTCACGCGTATGAGAGCGCGACGACAAATAATATACTAGGTACCTGGAGCTAGAAATGTGTCCCGCATATGAAAACCGCGTACTTATACGCGCGACCAATGTAAGCTGGTACCTAGGTATGTAAGTCCCCGACCAAACTATTGGACGACATAAAGTTTGTAGCCTACAGGGGTTCTAAATTTTCGGAATGCGAAAAAATTGTCTTGTACTAAAGAGATTAGACATTTTGCCCCAAAGGAACAATAAATTGAAACTTTTTGTTGAATGTTATTGCGAAAAACTTCGGTATTATTATGAGGAAATTCCGACTCATTTCCTCTGTCAAGTTTAATTAAAGACTTATGTTCAAGGACAATGGGAAAATCCTGAACTTCCGCATAAATATAAGAAATGCGACAGTTATTGTTTCTGTTTGTCTGTCGAGGTAATAACAACATTATAAACTGAATTAGATAGATATGTAATATGTATAAAAAGAATAGGTTAGGTTAGAATGTATTTGATATTTTACATGACAGTAACTTTAATTGAAATGAAAAGGCATACTATGGCACAGAATGTAAGTCAGTACGGTTTGAAAAAATATGCTATCTGATTAAAAAGACATATTTTGTTTTTTCATTATTATTAATCGGTTCGCATAACATAAACTATCAACAATTAACAAAACAGCGCGGAGCAGCGGTCACTAACTTATGAAAACATTCCAATTCTAAGAAATAATGTGGTTCTTTTTACCTACGTTAGTTTAGGTACATACAGAAACGGCTTCACACTCAAATATTAATATCAGGACCACGAAGTAGGTCGGTTATAAACGAAAAACTTATTTTGCTCAGAAAATAAATATGCTAATACTAAGTATCAAATATGTTTCGAAAAGTAAGCGTTTTCAAGTCTCAGTAGAGCTATTTTTTGTGGTAATTCAAATCGAATGTATTTTTATTTTATTGTATAAACAACTTCCTTATTTATCTAATTTTTATTTTACTAAACAACTTATCTAATATAAGAAATACATGTTACAAAAGGATACAGTTAGATATCGCTTTCAAGGACTACCGCTGTTATATTTATTTATTTTCCACTTTAATATTTAATAAATAATGTAAGTACTTCTAAAGAATTTGTTTAAAGAAGTATATTTTCAATTTCAAATAGAACCACACATAAAAGTAAGAGCTTTCTTTAATACATTTATATACATGACCTAAAAATAAACCTATATATATGTATATATACATCTAAAATCAAATATTACATGAGAGCTTTCTTAGTAACCTTTAGTATACATTCAATAACATATTTGACTAAATATATCTAAAGAGTACGACAAAAAACACACCAATAATATATTATTATTAGGTATGTATTACCTTAATAATCTATCTTAATACCGCCTACCGCCTACCACCCGTCATCTACCTCCCACACTCTGACGGATCACTTTTGTTATTAGATAAATATACTTAATCAGGGTTTTGCGAAATATCATAATACCCCACTTATAAATACGGAAAAGCTATAACATATCATAAACCTGAAAAGTGTGTTTATTTACTTGAAGCCCTAATCTGAATACTGGTCCGATGTAAAAAAATCTTTCACTCACACTCTTTCAGTGTTTGATAGCCCATTGATTGAGGAAGATTATTTTCTTTCCGGATTCAAGAGGTCAGTTAGGCTGTCGCTTTTAAAACACTGGTACTCAGCTGCATCTAGTGAGACTGGAAGCCGACCCTAACATAGTTAGGAAAAAATCCCTACTTGATATCCTTTTATTTTATTAATTTATACACAGAAGCTGTTCGTGTTCCTTTTACTAATAAATAAATAAAAAGGCTAGTCAGATGAATGTTTTTTTTTCTGACACAAGTGACACCACTTGCAGAAGCTAGTAACTGTATACCTAACAAGGAATCTACAAAAATATCTTCTTATATTTTTGTTCTTCTCACTAAATATTCCACGAACTCAAACTTGGCCGTTTCCCGGTCTCAAAAGAACTTGTACCAAGTTGTTGAACAACTGAGTCCCTCGGTGCCGGTCGTACTAGAATGCTTTACAAAGTACACTTTGGAATAGAAAGTTAGTCAAAAAATTTGGTTATGATTGTAGTCATTTTTGTTTTGAAATGATAACTTAATAATGTTTATAAAAAAACCATTGTCTGTAAAGTCATTTTACTGACGATAGTTGAACGTGACAACGTGAGTAGCTGCCGATTGTGCCTCTTTGTCGCTCGCTGCGTGCTCTCGCTTGCACTTCAAGCCTTAAACGGAACGCCTCAGAGCGAGGTAACGCCTCAGAGCGAGGTAACGCCGCATGAGTCATGTTTTTTCGTGCGTGCAGCCGGCTCCATCGATTTATAAGACGTTGTATTAGTAGTATTTAGTAACGTATAGTCTGTAAGTAACTGACAGTAACCTTCAAAATATTTAATTTAATGTCGTCTAAAACGCCTCACACATTTTTGTTACGAAAAAAGTTTGTCAACCTTTTTTTTTTTTAACGATGGCAAAACGCAAATCTACAAATGATACCGCTGTGGGTTAGCAGCGGTGAGGGAGAGTCAGACTTTTACTGACTAAAATTCCATCGTGTTCCGTCGTAGGCCTTTTATGTACCAGGGCCGCGGTAAGTAAGTTTGTCAACCTGAATTAATGATTAATTGCAAACACTATGAAACAAGGTATAAAATACCGCATTATTTTACAAAAATAAAGGAGCAACAAGCATCAAATCACCCACAAAATATCAATTTGTTTTTCGCTCCAAAATATAACATTTCTACAAAATATCGTCGTACAACGGCTACTAAATTCATTTACAATTTAGAAACATTTGCTATCATAAATCTCTTTGGAGCTCAAATCTGACACTTATTAGCAAAATTGTTTACTTTCGAACGAACAGTTGTATATTTTATTCTAATTTTGGCATAGGTACGGAAAATGTGCCATTCCGTTTTATGGAGTTTCTGTGTTGATGTTTTAACTACAATAACATTTGTTTTTGGAACTAGTTTATGAGTGTTTTTTGAAGAAGTAAGGGTGCTTTGAAGATTTCTAATTGACTAGAGACAGTGCGACACTTTCTAAAACTTAATATATTATACTAATATAACAAAGAGAAATGATTTTTTGTTTGTTTGAACCTAAAAGTTGCAAAACTACTGAAGTAATTTTAAAATTTCTTTCAGTGTTGGAAAGCTACAGTCTTCCCGGGTAACATAGACTATATTGTATCCCTAGTAGTTCCCACGCAGGAAAACGGCTGGTAAAAAAATTAAGTTAAAAGTTACATTTACAGTTATTTTAGGTATGCTAAAAAACTAGTTGATTTTTTATAAAATGACCGTCAACTGCATGTAAATATGCCTTGAACATATCCAAAACCGATATACTCTGCGTTTCTATTAGCAGCTACTAGTAAACATGAATTATTCATACTTTGTCCTTCATGTACTGTAATATTCCCTCAGGTTTCCTTGTACAGGTAGCATAATCCCCCTGGTAATATCACAGTAATCTTATATTATAAAATGCATGAGTTTATTCGTGTTTTTTTTTCGGGCTAATAGGCAGGGGGCTTCCGCTTCTTAATTATAGCACAGAAATGAATTCTGTTTAAATTGTTTATATGCTTAATGATAGCACTAAGCATATAAACAAATTAAAAATAAAGCTTATTTCTTTTAAAGTTTACTAAGTCTTCAATTTTGCGTTTTACGCAGGATTTCGTATTAACTGGCAAGAAAATATTTATTCACACACAGAAAGATAGTCGCCAAATATCGAACACATCAGTTCCAAAAATTTGTAGTCACGACCTTGATTCCCAGTTCCCAAACCAACAAAACTGATTGCCGAATAAATCAAATCAAATACCTACGTTTATTTTCAAGCTACATTGGCCCATAGATAAATACCTTAAAGACATACATATAATGTTATACAAAATTGTTAGTATATAAATACCAAAAAATAAATAAAGTGCCATTTACCATATTTAAACAATAATATCGTATTTCCCACAATAATCGCTTAACACTACCAGTGGCGAAGGGTGGTTTAATGAAATAGGGAAGCCGCAGCAAAAAAAAACTGGGGGGGGGAGTACACAGGGATGGGGGGGGGGAGGTAATGGAGGTAATTTCGCAGTCCACCTTTTAGCACTGACTGAGAGACTGATAGTTTGAACATGTTTTCTCGAGGAATTCGGCAGATTATTAATATCTATAAAACTTTACTATCTTTAGTTAGGTATATTAACTACTAGAATCTGAGAAAACTTGGCACTAGAAACAATACATTTTAAGTATTTAATTTACAACGGCCTGTTAGCCATTGATATTTATCGTAGGTATTTATCCGTCAGGACATTAGTAATTTTAATATAGACGTAATTTTGGTAGGTAATTCACCCGAGCGGCGTGCCCGAGTTTTATAACACGTTTTTATTCTCAAAACTTAATCTTGAAAAATAAGTTCCTTCCTAAAGTAAATAATCTGTCGAATCGGAAAACAGGCTAATGCGATAAATGCTATAGGTACATTAAAAAGAAACCTGATGCCAACTGTCTACGTATCAAAATAACTCAATTCAACGTAGACATCTCTATTTTCACTAGGTACATACACACATTGTAGAACTGTACTTGTACTGAGTACCATGTCGTCACACAGTGCGATCGCGGAGATTAGTAGGGAGTAATGATACTGCCAACTATGTAATCAAAATTATAAATTCCCAACTAGGGTCTTTAAATCGCGGAGAATCTTAACACCGCGATTCAGGATTTGCATAAAAATGCACAACGCCATCTATGTTGACATAATGTAACTAAAACACTTAAACTAACATAAAATATTGTACACACACGAACTATGTTATTTCCAAATGATACACACACTAATAAATTCAATTAAGTAATACAAAGAACAAATTGTTAATGGTATTATCTAAAACAAAATAAGAACAATGAGAGTGAATTTGTCTGATTTGTTTGTTTACATATTTGAGAGCTCCAAGCGCTGTCACTCGCGCGTAGACAGATATAGCTACTCTACTCTTGACGCGTTCTTTCTCGTTCACTCGCGAGTTTTGATTGGTGGAAGCCGCTCCGTGAGCCGGGTTACCGCTCGCCCTTATTTTGCGAACATCGCGCGGCGCGGCGTGGATGACGTCACGCAAGCGTAGTTTTGTATGGAGGAGGAAGCCGCGGCTTGTTTAGTAGGAGCAAAATGTTTCAAGTAATTTATAGACAATTTTTTTACGGTGGTAGGCGTTTTGTTATACCTACATATTTAAATTGTGTGGTTTAAATGATTATATTAATTATACCTATACCGATATTATAACTTATACCTATGCTTCTTTCTTGAAATTCGAAAGCCGACGCCTCGCCACTGAACACTACAATGACAACAATAGTTACCGGCAAATCCATGCTAGCGACTTGAAGCTGGGCTTACAAGGAAACACTCGTAAATACTCCGTATTATTCTCAATATACGTGGCAGCCAGTAAATGGGATTAAGGCAGGTTGCACATTGATGCACTTAGCGATGCATAATTTTACTAATAGTAAAGTAATAATTGCTAAGTATTTAGTCGTTTTTACTGTCCACGATATACCTACTTATAGCATTATCGAAGTTTTGAGTTTTTACCAAAACCCATTTTAAAACAATATCCCAAAAATGAGGTTCTCAATTCAATAACAACAGTTTTTTTCGATCAGAATCTTAATATTTATGCATTTATATGCGAAATTACTGATACAGATATTGTAATCACATCATACCCTTATGTTTATGTAAAAAAAGTTTTTCTTTGGAAATGGGAAATCATCAGTCTTTTACTGCCTAAACCCCACCTCTGTTTCTGCTGGTCCTCTCTGTCTACAAAGGCCGTTGTAACGCTTTTGAACAATCCTTCTGTGAAAGTAGCCCGTGTTTATGTATTTCTCATCTAGACTCGCCGAATTTCAGTGTAAATGAAAAGGTAGCAATCGTATAAGTATCCTAACTTATACTCATTAGTACATTTAACCAAACCTTACTCAATTATTTCTAATCCTCCAATATAAACGCAGCCTAAGTCTTAGTACAGTTGTGCACAAATTAAGCCGTAACCAGTGTAGGCGAGATTGGCGCGGCTTAGGGCTTTTCATTACGACTGTACCTAGCTCGATGTGAGTCTTGTGTTACTAACTGTACCAATTTCTGTATTTATTTATTGAGAGGATTTGAGCTGTAAAGAGGTTTGTGAAAAGGTAGGTATAATATCGTTACTATAATTTATAAGTGTGATCGTAAGTTTTGTTAGGCTGAATCAATTAAGCTGCAAGATATGAGCATAAGTTTTTTATACCTGTCCGGGAAATTGTGGACTCGGGGTTGCAGATAAAAATATACTTAGTACCTATGTAAAAACGAGTCTAACCTGGGCAACCAAATACAAGGGGGGTACCCAGGAAACTGGGTTGTGGAGGTCAGATAGGCAGTCGCTTCTTGTAAAACACTGGTACTCAGCTGAATCCGGTTAGACTGGAAGCCGACCCCAACATAGTTGGGGAAAAGGCTCGGGAGATGATGAGTACCTATGTAATAAATTCAAAATCATCAAAACTAATGAGTGATAAGTGCTGATATTGCTTTGCAAAAACATTACGAATTCTGATTTGAAGCTTGCACTAAGGCAAAATTTACTTGTACAATCTACTATACATAGGTAAGTCATAAAAAAAGTAAAATAAAATATTCACCGAAGACAATGTAGCCAGTTTATTATGTAAACGCGAAATAAGGTCGGGATGTGACCAGAAAGTTTCAGAATTAACTGCTGGAGAACAGAACGATATATTATTCAGAACCGAGGGTCTGACTTTGTCGTTAAAATAGTGAATGGTCCGTTGAAAGTTTTGGAAAGGAAATAACGTCTTTAGTGAACTCGCTTTGTTAGTAATGGTTCAGTTTTATTATTGATAATGTTAGACTTTCGACTTTTATTGAGTTAAATGGTTGGTGTGGGTCGTTTAAAGAATTTGCGGTTCTTGAAGATATGTTGGTATTTATTTATGGCTGGTTTTTCAAAAACTTTTTTGGCATTAAAATATTTAATCGATAAATAAGAAACTGAATCCAAGCTACAACATTATTAGGCTTCATATATTGTTGTAAATTTTGTTTTTTGACACCATCAAAGTTTAAAAGTCAAATGTCATCCTTGGTTCTCTCTAAATGACCTGACTGACAATGGAAGATTTCAAACCGGACCAGTGCCTGAGATTAGCGCGTTCGACTAAACAACATCTATAGCTTAATGCCAATACATATAATATAATACCTAACAATATAAATATTTGGCAGACAATAAACTATTGGAGAAGAAAACATGCTGCGCCGATCCTAAAAAAAATGGGAAAAGAGTACGAGGACAATGATGATATTAACAATTTAGCAACATTTACTTTTAATATATTTATGAACTCTGAAACCATCACACACAATTGATTTATCTGCCCACAAAACAATGTGAAAATCTTCACATTTTCCAAATACGAAAAATCAACAGCTAAATCTACAATGAAGAATGGCCCTTCACAACCCGTTACCATAATACCCTCGAACAAACTGGCACGGCTCATAAGATTCTCAATTGTTAAGAAGATCTTTGGCAGAATGCCCACCAAAGTATTAAGAAACATGCCACCTACAAATGGTACTGACATTGTAGGCAAGCTTAAATTTTCTTAAAGTATGCTGGAATAGAATTTTGTAAAATGTGAAAATCTTACCTAGAGCAACTTTATATTTTTTGTGCTTAAAATATCATCATCTTCCGAGATTTTTTCCCAACCCAACCATGTTGGGGTCGGCTTCCAGTCTAACCGGATTCAGCTGAATATCAGTGCTTTACAAGAAGCGACTGCCTGTCTGACCTCCTCAACCCAGTTACCCGGGCAGCCCAAACCCCTTAGTGAGACTGGTGTCAGACTTAGGTACTGGCTTCTGACTAATTTGTGCTTAAAATATATTACAATCGAATATATTGTGAATGTTTAACCTTAGCTATTATAATCATTACTAATACCTACTATATAGTATCTTTGATAGATTAAACGGCCTTATCCTTAGACCTTCTGATATTAGTTACATTTTCTCCAGATGAGCGAAGTAGGTAATTCGGAAAGGACACGGTTGAATAGGTAAACAATTAAGAAGACAATATTCTATGCAGTATGCATATGATACAAAACTTATAACAAAAGACTGTCCGTCTTACCACAAAAACTTTTTAACGTCAGTTTATGCCTTGTCTAAAAAAATGACAAATTATGACGTTGACATATGGTTCATTTTGCAGCCAAAATTTTATTAGACAAGTGTAAAACAGGGTTTAAAGTTTTTGTAGTAAGGCCATGTAAGTTTTATATACTGTGACTTGTATAAAATGAACGTAACAATTTGCTTACAAAGTTAATTTTATTCAACAAAGTACTTAAAATAAGTTATTTTCTTCCAGAATATAAATATATCTCGAAGTTTTCCTCTGAGACACATTACAAAACGTTACTACTTTAGCTCTGAAGCAAAAATTCTGAAACTTTGCCATGAAATATTCGGAAACTTAATATTGTGTCCAACGATGTTTTATTTAGACTTGTTTTAGGGTTCCGTACCCAAAGGGTAAAACAGGACCCTAATGTTTTCGCTCCTCGGTCCGTCCGTCCGCGTCCATCTGTCACCAGGCTGTATCTCATGAACCGTGATAGTTGGAGAGTTGAAATTTTCATAGATGACGTATTTCTGTTGCCGCTATAACAACAAATACTGAAAACTAGAATTCAATAAATATTTTGGGTCCCATACAACAAACGTGATTTTTTGCTAATTTTTGCTCGATATCGATAACGTCAGCAGGTAGATGCGGTTTTATAAATAATGGTGCGGAACCCTAAGTGCACGAGTCCGACTCGCACTTGGCCGGTTTTCTTATTTCAGCTATTTGTTTATTTTGTTCCTTGTTCTTGAAGTTTTTGTCTCTGCGGAATATGGTCAATCAAAACTATGTATGTTATGAAACTCATTTTCTAGTGTTCAAGTTATTCTTGTATTGGATTCCCGCGTGATTTTATACGAGTATGAGAAAGTAAATTAATACGTGTAAGAGCCTTAAAGTTAACTAGCTTCCACCTGCAGTTTTATCTTATTGTCAAAGCCACTACTTCCCGCACACGGATAAAAGTATCCTACGTTTTAAAATGGACTCCAACTATGTGTAAATATCGGCAATTTTTTCAGCCAAAAGAGATTTTTTCTTCCACAGATACTTAGATATTTTTTCCCTATTTCTAATATTAATTGGATTAAATAAATAAAACCTAGTATAACACTTAATAATGTGCTAAATCATAGTCCTGGGCTATTTCCCCGCAGTAGGGTGAAATGTACCCATGTGTAATGATTGCTATGCTATGCGCCAATGCCTCTGGTTGCTCCATTGATTTGCATAAACCAGATCGTGGCAAACATAATATGTAGTTATGTAAACCATTTAATCCTATTATATTATAAGCTACTTTGTAAATAGAAAACAACGTTGTCTATCCTACATAAACTACTTCTTTTCTTTCATAGTTTAAAAGGGAAATAATACGTCATTATCTGGCTAGCCTTTTCCCAACTATTTTGGGGTCGACTTCCAGTCTATGAATGCAGCTGAGTACAGTATTTTATATGGAGCGACTGCCTATCTGATATTCTCAACCCAGTTACCAAGACAACCCAATAATCCTTGGTGAGACTGGTTGTCAGACTTTCTAGCTTCTACCAATAAAGATGTTCAAATGAGAGCCGGGACCCACCAATTTAACGTGCCTTCTGAAAAGCGTAAGACAATGTTACGTTAAGCTGTCATAATATTTACATACATAGTTGTATAAAAGTCTTTCTAAGTATATCTGACACCAATGACTGTGTTTCGGATGGCACGTTAAACTGTAGGTCCCGGCTGTCATTGAACATCCTTGGTAGTTGTTACGGGTAGTCAGATGCCAGTAAGTCTGACACCAGTCTAACCAAAGGGTATTGGGTTGCCCGGGTAACTGGGTTGAGGAGGTCAGATAGGGCAGTCGCTCCTTGTAAAGCACTGGTACTCAGCTACATCCAGTTAGACTGGAAGCCGACCCCAACATATTTGGGAAAAAAGGCTCGGAGGATGTAAGTGAGTTTCATAATAGTCAACAATAAGCTAAACTTAAGTTAGTATTTCCTAAACTTCTTAGAATGTTACCAAATATCCTTAGACCCTTAACCGAACCAAACACCGGTTAAGTTCACAATAAGAGTGTTAGGTAAGTCGATCCTTTGAAGTGAGCCGACGGGATTACAATGAACCGGCGATATTACCTCACTTGAACTTATACTTGGGTTGAGGATAACTATGTGAAGAGTGGTATTATATTAGTCTTTTTTTGTAGTTTCTGTAGCCTCTTGAAATTATTTTGATAATTACACAAGCTCATTAAAGCTTATTAAAGACGTACATATTCATGTTGATTAATATTATTTATGTACAAGAAAGGACAATGGGCGTTTTGGTCAAATTAAATGAAATGAAATGTCCTCATATACTCCCTTATATCCTCTCCCCATATACTACCTTATATCCTATTCCCATATGCTCCCTTATGTACTTACCCCATAAGCTCCCCTATGTACTTTTCTCATATACTCCCTTATCTACTTACCCCATAAGCTCCCCTATGTACTGTTCTCATATACTCCCTTATGTAATCTCCCCATACACTCCCTTATGTACTTACCACCTAGACTCCCTTATGTGCTCTCCCCATTTACTCCCTTATGTATTAACTTATTGTAAAGCCGAAGAATTTGTTTGTTTTCTTGAACGCACTAATACTGAAACAAATAGAGTCCCATTTGAAAATTTCTTTCTGATAGAGACTCGTTTGCTCAAGAGTGGCTACAGTTAGTTTTTAAACTTGATTCATTGTCATTTCAAAGGATACCAATACAAAGTAATACCTGTATTTATTCGTTTTCTCACAGTCCTGTAAAATCGATAAAAAATGCGAGAATAACCATATTTCAATATCCTTTGTTCTCTCATTTCATATGTAAATACAGCTGACCATTACATTTCCTGAGGCATTTTAAATTGAACCGGTTCGTTGGATCAAAATGTGTAATGAAATTGCTGACAGACATATTTCAGCTGGTTTTCAGCGCACTCATTGGTTATGCATACTCTTATTACGGCTGAAAAATCTCTCGATATTTTTCAGCGCGTTTTTTTCATAAATTTTTAAGTGGCCAAAAGGTTGTCTGTTTTTTTATCAAGCTTTGGTTCTTGGTGATTTTGTGTTTTGGAGTTCAAGTATATTTCTGTGACTTAGAAGTGTAGTTAAAGTGCTTGCAACTTTCCGCACCCGGATAAAAAGTAGCTTTTGACGTTCTTCATAAATGGGCTATCTTAGTCTGAATTTATCAAGTACTTCCTCAAGTCAGCCTTAAAATATTCGTAGAGCTTTTTTTAAACGACGTCAAAAATCATTAAATGACCCCTCCCGCTGTGGGTTAGCAGTGGTGAGGCAGTGTCAGACTCTTACTGACTAAAAACCGTCGTGTTGCGTCGTAGGCCTTTTATGTACCAGGGCCGCGGTAACTCTTTCGAACAATCCCGATGCCCAATATTCGTATAGCTTAAAATACAAATATGATGCACGATCCTCCGTCTATTTAATTACCTACTACTAGCTTAGCTTACATTAGAAATTAACATGCACTAAACAAATTACTTAACTTAGCAAAAACTAAACTGCAGTCCATTTAGTGCTCCGTGTTCAGACCTATTTGATTTGAAACTATTAGTCTGAAACTCTGCAGACTGCATACTAAAAAGTCGGCCGATGGTTGAAATATTAAAATATTTTAAAAAAAAACTCCGCAGATGCAGCGTTTTGTGGTCGTGTATAGGGCCTCGCGAGCTCATTACTGGAATAGCCACTCCGACTACACTTAAGAGTTGGCACACATTAGGCGTTTTGTAGCGCGCTTTTATAACATGCGTTTTTTAGGGCGCAACCAAATGGGCTCTATTACTGAGACTTCGCTGTCCGTTTTTCAACCTAGTTATAGTAGTTATGTTTCATGATATAGTGGTAGTATGGTAGTTAATAAATTCACATTTACCTATTTCGCTATTTATTTATTTGGTGCCGTTATAACAACAAATACTAAAAAGTAAAATTAGTAATATTTATGGAGGCTCGTCCTATATTATATACAAACATCCTTTTTTGTCAATTTTACATATAGCACAAAACCCTTCGATCATCGAGGGAAGCCTGCCTTCTGCAGTGATGATGATGACAGAACCCTTCGTACCTTGCTTCGAACACATTACCTACAGATCAAAATTAATGAACAAAATAATATGAGGTACTTAATACTCTAGCCATCAAAATATGTCTAACTTCGTTGCTACAAATGTATTTGACGTGAACTGTACAAACCGCGTCATGTGTGCATTACCTTACATTCTCCCGCACTAACTAGAGATTGTATGTATAATGAACGTATATTTTGTAACGAATCCATTGTCTCGCACGCTCGGCCGGTAATTGTACCATTGTGTTTTGACAGCGCAATGTATGATGCGTGAGTTTATCGTTTTTTGTAGTCTGTTATTTATTATTGAAAAGGTTTTTGGGGTAAATAATGTTTACCTTTAGTTAATTACTAAAAAAATACTGGAACGCTGCTTTTATAGAAATATGCGCGCGTCCTGAGAAGGTTGCTTTGGTTGGTTTCGTTCCATAAATGCTTAGTTAGTCTGAGTTGGTTTACCAATTATACAATTGTTTTAGAGAGAAAAACAAATTAATGCTCTGGGTTGGTGGTAAGCGATACATTATAAGGATTTCCAAATAAAAAAAATTGCACTAAAATATACGCGCTAATAGTCGAGAATGCCGTGCTCTAGTAGTTTGTTTGGTTTTGTATTTCACAGGCAGAGATAGTCTATATTATACCTACTAATAATTATAAAAGTGAATTAATCATGATGTACAATATAAATGACGTTACACATAATAATATTTGACAACGATAAACAGGAAAACTTTACACAAAAATACAAAGGACATTGTTCCGGCTCCATACATGTTCTGCCTAAGAACCGTTCGAATGGAAAGTGACTTCTATAAACTCTTTAAATTATATGGAATCCTATGAAATAAGTTTTCACGAACGGACACTTCAGGAAACTAAAATAATTACGAAAAAAGTTAATATTTTGAGGTTATAAATAAAAAATAACCAAGCTTGCGTGAAATATCAGAGTAGTATTAATTAAAAATCAAACTACACTATACAAAATATCAACAACACTATGTGCAGCTCTATATGTTCTCTTCTAGATCTAGGAAAAGACTACTCTACTAGATACTAGGAAAAGAGATAGTACCTAGTCAAGTTTAAGAGAATTCTTTGACAATGATCATTTTATAAAGTTGCATTTTCTGTCTGTCCCTATGAATGCTTTAGATCTTTAAAACTACGCAATGGATTTGGGTGCGATTTTTTTTAATAGATAGAGTAGGTCAAGAGGAAGGTTTACACCAAGGTTTTACATTGCCACCGTGCGAAGACGGGGCGTGTGACTAGTTTTCATAAATGCTTAGAATTTGTATGAAAAACAACTACCTAAACGCTTTTGCTTTCAACGTTACGTTTCTTAATATATAGTGAATCCACTTTGGATTTGTGATAAAACGCATAAGTATCCAAAATGGAAGAGTTCCATTCACCACAATTCATAAAATCGATGTTATTACGATGGAGAATTATTTATTTAAATGATTGTTACTACTTTTATATTAGACAGTTACCTAGCTATCTACATGCCATAAGGCGGGAATCGAACCCGCGGTCTATTACCAAGAAGGCACAGGCCATACTAAAAATGTCATTACCACACAAAATAATTTAACAGTTAAAGTAAGGTTTACCAATAACAATGAAAGAGGTTTTCGAGGATGTGCAATAAAAACAATATTTATATTCAATTACAGGTTTTTAATCATCAATATTTCTCAATAATATATTATCTAAGAACTGGGCAAGTATCTCACCCAGCTTAAATACCAAATTATAGTCATTATGTGGGCACGACAGCCCACTGTTCTACGCCCAACGATACAATTGCAACAGTAATGCCTGATGGTAGGAGCTTCTTACAAAGTACACAATTGCGTCCAACAGTGCATTGCATCTTATTATGCTCGACTGCTTCAGACCAACACGTCGTACATATAAGGTCATGAGCTTCAACCTGTAATAAATAAATACAATAAAACATTAGTAAATGTCAAGTAACTTGCAATTGTGGCAATTAATTTGAAAACCGAGAAATTGTGTGCTTATGAGAACATAAGTAAGTAGGTAGTAACATTCTTATCAAAATTAGAAAAAACACTTTCGTAGACCACTTACCATACGGGGAACAGTCCATTGTTGTATGCAACGAAGTATATCTTCGTTTTCTAATACCAAAGAACCTCCAGCAGATCCACAATGTATACAATATACTATATTCTGCATCCATTGTTGTAATTATAATACAACTAAATTCGATCACAGACAGAGCAATATCCGAAAATGCCAGGAAAATCCAGTCCTTTACACACAGCCGAGTCTACCAAGTACGCAATCTAATCGGAGTCCGTAATCAAGCCAAAGTTGTTAGAATAAAACCATGAAATGCATAGAAAGTCACAAAAGAAATGTTAGTCGCAAAGTAATCAAACTGACTTCTAGCAAACTGACTGAAGTACACCAGTGTTGCCAATTACGAAAACTATAATCCTACTCGAATGCCAAGCTAGAAATTCGCGATTTCGCTTAAAACATATAGAATACTAGTTTTTTTCTAGCTAGTCAATTTAGGTATTTAAATGAATAAAGTGTTAGCAACTAATTCTAATAACCGACTTCGGAAAGGAGGTTCTCAATTCGGTCCGTATTTACCGAAATCGCGAAAACTTCCGAAACTGGCAGCACTGGCTGACGGAAACATTTTATAAGGCATCAATAATTGTGACCCAACTTTTTATTTGGAATTTATTTATTTGAAGTGTCCGTGGAAAACGAAAATATGTTTCAAACAATAAAAAAATAAATGAAAATTATAGTATAATTTATATTCACATCGGTTCTTAGGCCAAAATTGAACAATGTCCTTTTCAAAAGTTACACGCGTCTACCCTCGAAAAATTTTCGTCACATACTTTCGCTCTTTGAATGTATTTTTCCACAAATTCTTATAGAAATGTTAATAATGTGCTTTTCAACTTATCTTATTATAAAGTTCTTTCCTCGAATGCGGTCCAACGAGCATATTTTATTGGTAAACGATTTAATTCGGCATACTTTTTGTAGGTACGTAGGTATAAAGCTCAAGTTTACCGACTATATAAACGTCAATTTACTTAAAACAACTGTTTACAATTAATTTTCACGTTGAGTGTTTAAAGTAGACAGTTATTTTTAGAAAAAGGGGAAAAGGGTTTATATTCTCGGTGAAAATGGGCCTGAATGTAATTTAGCCTGGGCTAACATTTTTTTTACAATATAATTTCTTCTTACTGATTCTTAGTGTCAGGAAAGACGACATGTCAAATACATAGAGCAGTATTGATGATGAAGGCCAACAAGTGCGATTACCACCAGTTTTTATTTTCCCACTACAAGGCACAGGCTTCTCATAAAGAGAACACATGAGCGTTAATCACCACGTTTGTTCAAAATGGATAGGCGATTTCAGATTTATATTAAGTTCAGGTTTCCTCGAGATGTTTTCTTTCACTTTTACTCAGCCATTGGTGTCCAAGATATTAGTATAGTTTCTTAGAAAATAAAGAAGGTAAATGATAAAGATGACTATTTAGGTAAGTATCTGAGGTCATTCGAGGTCATTCCTATACAAAAGTGATTGAACAACATTTCTTGAAGTTATTTTCGTCTCTTCAGTAAATTGATTGATTGCCTTTTGTTTTTGTAACAATGTTTTGTTATTTTGTTTCTGAGAATAAATGAAAGCAGAAAATCAGTAATTGATACAGTAATTGATATGTAGTCGAAACATTTTTGTTTGTTTTGATGTATAATACAATTATTGGTAATGAGGAACTTGTTATTGTCAAAGAGAGTGTTTTTTAAGATATTTTTGGAAATATGTTTTTTTCGTGTTTACTTACTAAACTTTACCAAAAAATGAGAGATAATTTGTTACGTTGAAACTTAGTTGAGATACCTATGGAAAAAGGTGATGCTCCGGAGAAAACAGGGTACTTTTGGACCCGAGAGTAAAATGTAGGTAAACCCCTAGGCTACTATACAAAACTACTTATTAACAAGAAAAGTTTTTAACTATTTAAGTTTTTAAATGTCTATAGCAGTTTTCTCATTCAGTATTCTTTATTAATTATCTTAGCATAAGTATACAAATCTACTCCAACTGGTGCTCCACTTAAAACCAAGCAGGCTGCCAGAACCCTTACAAAATACTTGCTTGAACATAAACTCGCAAGCTATATTTAGATGCTCATTACTTCTCCAAGTTACGTGGAGTCCCCCCCCCCACTCCATCTACGTAGGTACATACAGAAGTTTGTGCTCAAGTATTGTGACGTAAGAGATTAGTTTCAGAGATAATGTTCAGGCTGAGGACGCCATTATTTATTGAAATGATGGACGGTAACTTATTAAGGACTTATGCAGGATCAAGATGGGTCTCATCATTGAATGACTGTTGTGTATAAGTACCTATGACAATCTAATGTCAGACAAAATGTGTAGGTACGCTATCTTCGCTATCATAATAAAGGGGAATGATTTGGATTTAGGCAACCAATAAGCACAAAAAATACTGCACCGATTTCAAAACATACTTCTTATCCAAAAAAGTTCACAAGTTTTTCCGTTTTGTCTTCGTAATCCAAGGACGCCATTACTTATTCAGCATGGCATTCGCAGCTTCCAGGACATCTGCAAATGAAAAACATTGTTTTTCTGCCATTATTACAATTATTTTGCTGTGCGACTTTGGGTCAATGTGAACTTTATGTATTGCCACCTAAGAATACATGTGGAAAGCAATAAAAGTATTGAGTATTTCTAAAGGCTCTTTTGGCAGACGTAATTAATTCACATGGGATAAATAAGATTATGTTTGTCGGTTTTGTTTGTCTTGGCATTTCCGTAAATTCCTTTCAAACGGCCCACAATACAGGACAATTGTCATGAAACTCCGTGGTATGGTGACCATACTTCAGATATGCATGAGCGTATTTTACTGAAACTCAAGTAAGTACATGTATTTTCCAAAGAGAAAAGTAATTTGTTCTATAAAATAAGTTCAAGGAAGCCCTGATAAAGTATCTAATTTATTAGTTCAGTTCTTTGAATTAAACGAAATTTCACCTGACCTTTGTAGATTTGATTTCACGGGTGAAACCGCTCGAAACAGCTTGTTATTTTAAACAAAATATTTAAGGTATAAAAACATCGTGTTAATAATTTGAAAGCTAATAATGTTATTTTGTTTATTAATGAGCAACTTGTTAATTTTGTTTTTGTTAATTGTTAGATGTTTTTAATTTATGTTGTTAGATATTTTGTTTTGTGTAAATTTTGGTTAATTAGCGCACTAATGTGACTGTTTTAGGATGAAATAGCTAAAGTAAAAATGTTTATGCTACGAAAGCGGGTGACATATACTTGTGTGTGTAAAATATAAATAGACCTTTGATTCTAGTTGTCCATTTTAAAATCTACTTCCTATGGAGAACGGGCAACTCCATAGTTACTCTTTTAAAAATAGTAGGAATTATGCATACATGTACATATATTGGAAGTCGACCACAACATAGTTGAGAAAAGGCTAGACTAAAACAATTCTGTTCTAAATCTTAGGCAACAATTAAACTAAGGACAATGATACTCAATTTACAACAGTATTTGGTTACAGTAATTGGATTCGATCTATCCTGAGCTCTGATTGGTCAATCAAGGTTTATGTGGTCGTACAACTTGTACCCTGCTTTGTGATATTCGAGATAAATGACATATAGAAAATGGAAGAATTAGATACGTAAAGGTGATGACGTAAAGGTGGTGTGATCTCGGATAAGCATGAAATAATATGATGTTTTTAGCAACGTAGCAACTTTTCCGTTAATAAAAAATGGTCATTAGATAACGAAAGATCATGTGTATCCCTTATAAAAGTCTTACCAAGGGGAACTGTACTGCCCAGAAATGTGGATCATTGAGTTCAGAGGCAGTCGAGTCGGTCAGAAGGCTGTAACCGGTTCGACTAGAAGCCAAACTAAACCGAGTTGGAGAAAATAATGATTAGTTCTTTAAATAAAAAAAAAACAGACACTATGTAGGTAGGGACTCAAATGCTAGCGTAAATAACAACAAAAAAATCTTACATGTAGGTATCTTCAGGGTATGATTCACCAAAATAAACTTACTTAACAGCTTCCCCATGATATTACCAATTTAAAATGTATATTAATAAATCAAAACATTTACTTAGTCAGAGATTAAAAGCCTCATTAATATGTCCATTTCCACAATGTAAATAAGCTTCGGCACAAAATTCACATTTGCATTCAGTCTCGTGACTTTTCGCAATTAGCAAACCTTATTTACAAGTCAATTACAACTTTATCTTGTTGGAGATAAGGCATACATTTGCTTAACAAGCTATTTGCTGGTCAGTATGGAAAATACATGGAGTATTTTGAAGAAAAAACAATTATTGGAGCTGAAAGATTTATGTTGTTTGTTTGTTGTTTTTAACCTTCGATGCAAAAAGGGGGCTGTTATGAGTTTGACCTCTATGTGTTTTTGGCTGTAGCACCATAACTCTAAAATTCCTGAAGCGATTTGGTTGCGTTTTTTTAGATGAAAGCTTGGTCTATTTCTCTACGAATCAGGTATCTACATTTTTGTCTTCAAAGAAGCACAGGACGCTTACTCAATTTTTTTGAAAATGGCGGCCACGATACACAGAAAAAAATTGCCGTTGAAATATCCCAATCATGAGAACATGATCTTTGAGAATCTACAAAAACTACTACAAAAATAATGTAATTCATAAGTTTTCCTCCAAAAACATAGTAAAAATATCTACCAGCCTGTCTAATGCCATAAGGTAATATTGTCCTGAAATTCAAACTAGTCTGAAGTCGGGGCCTGTAATCCCCATCAGTGTCAGTTCTCACGATTCTTTGTAACGCGATATCTATGTTATTTCATCGTACAAACGGGATATTTTGAAAACTGCCTTTGAAAGAAATTGGTTAAGGAATAATATAAGTAAGTAAATATTTGTTTTGGGGAAGAAATTGTTCTAGTTTTGAGGAAATTAAACACGCCCGGAAAGGCTTTTATAATAATACTGAAAAAGTGTAAGCACTACCCTTTCTTTGTGTGAGAAAAGGCCTGTTGCTCGCTTGTAAGACAATAAGAAAGTAAAGCCTTCCGACGATATTTTTCTACAACAGTTACAGAAAGTGCTAAAACAGACAAAAGTCTACAGAAAACCTCAGAAACCTTTACACAACCTAAATCCTACTGACCTCAAAACCACATCGAAAACCTCCGAAAAATAATGGGGTAGAATCACCAAACTTCGCCCAGACAACACGACGCCATAGGAAATAAAAGGGGGTATTGCCGTTATGTTGGCAACATTTCAACTTCCTATGTCGTTATTTTGTTTGTTTGGTACCACTGTGACACACATTTGAAGGGAAAATCATTTTGGGACGCTTTTAATGATATTCCGTTAAGATATTTTTTTGGATGGTAAAAGGGTAGCTGTGGAAATAAACAATTATTATGGGTCCCTGTAAATGACAATGATTCTTTTCTGAAATGGTGTCATGGGGTTTCTTGGCTTCATGGGGCTTCTTTATAAGACCCACCTCTTAGAACCATAAACTTAGCTTTTTAGGTTTTAGGTATTACCTGTACGAAATAAGATTTGTTTTTTTTTTTTGGCGGCTAAAAATTGTTGGGTTTGTATTTGGTCCGACTTTTCCAAAACAAGCTACTATTTATGTAGCTTTTTCTTCGAAACAAATTGCAAATCAAAATTATTATTTTTTAACCCGTAATAAGCACGGTCATTCTTGACTCAAAAAGTTTGCAAATGCCCATGTCCGTACTCCGAAAACATCCCATATAAGTTTTCCTAGTTATTATCATAAATAGTAATGATATTACAGTACCCATGTTTGTCAATTCAAAAGGAAATAGTCTATGTAATAACATGAATTTAAGAGCTTACATATTCGAATGGAATAGTCCAATTTACTTCGGGAATCGATTCGACATGAGCGCGTGCAAATGGAGTTTCGAATCGATTCTATGGCAGTAAGTGATGATATCTTTAATCGATTTTGATACTAGGTACATATTATTTTAAGTTCAAATGAAGGAAGTGTAAAGGAATGTCAGTTGTGAGATGACGTCAGAAAGAAAAGTATGGAAGAAGAAGATTTGCTGCGATGACCTATAGTTACACTTAAGTACTAATACTAGTGGTTGCCCGAGACTTCATAGGTGTTGTGCTAGTAGTTTGTTCTGACACTATTCCCAAGTAACATGGAATATACCTATTTTATTTGGGTACAGGCAGAAGCTCCTTTTGAACGCGGGTGAAACCGCGGGAAAACAGTCCCAATTTTTTTTTTATAAGATCAGTGCAATAATTATGATTTTGTGTTCAAGTTTTGGTGTTATTTTGTTAGATAGCAATAAATAAAGTAGGTACCCAAATGTTGGTTTAACAAGTAAGTTTGTTAATAAATTGTATTTTTCTACTCTTAGATACACTTGAGTAGATACAAAATCAGTACTTAAGTACTAGTTGGTCATGACCACTTTTCTCCTACCAAAATATCTTGTTTTTTGCTTACCAAAACTCGTATAAAGTGTCAAGGAGATTTATCTTATGTATGTTTGTTTGTAAGTATTATATACAGTGTACCAGCGGCCCAAATTCTAAAGGCCGTCGGAATTCATTTATTATGTATTTTGTGAGTAAATGCAGCCCCACACTTTGTAAGGAAATAAAGGAAAAAGTTTGTCAGAGGGTTTCTGGCGTTTTATTCATGTTTTCTTGTACCTACATAATGTACATATATTTATTTATCTACTGAATGAATAATGACTAATGAAAGAAAAAATGTATCAATAGTGCATATAATAAAATAATTGTAGTTAACATGCCATTGATTGTCATTTAAAAGTTTTGTTTAAACGCTAATATCGAGAACTACTGGACTGATTTGAAAAAATATTTCACCCAAAATATAGCCCATATTTATCGAGGAATGTTATGGGCTAATTTTTATCCCGATGCACGAAGTAGTTCTCACTAAAAACTGCTGTGTTTATTTTGCTCAATCCACACGCAAAGCCGCAGAATAAGACTAATCTAAGCATGATTTATCTAAGTACTAGGGCTACAGAAAATAACGAAGTAGGTAGCTTTTTCATTACATTGAGTACCCATCACACAGAGAGAGCCAAATGTTATTAGTTTACTGTTAACTCACACATGTAAGCGAAACATTGTAAAAATAACTGGGTTTTAAGGTTCCGCATGCAAAGGGTAAAACGGGATTCTGTTAGGAACTAAGATTTTGCAGTTCGTCCGTCTACCCGTTTGTCTGTCACCGGTCTGTTCCTCATAAACCGTAAACATTTGTCATTTTAAGATTATGTACAGTACATTTCAAATGCCGTTTATTATTTTCCGAGATATTAGTCAACTACCTAGAAAATTGATCAACTTACGAGTCTTATTATTTTCCGCGGACATATACAACAAACGTGATTTTTTTGCTCGTTTTAGATATAAAATGGTACGGAACCCTTTGTGCAATATTCCGACTTGCACGTGGTCAGTTTTTTCAACAAAACTGTATGAAACTCAGCTTGTAATGGGATTGAATTTTATTTCTAGTTTCAGTAGAATATTTTTAAGCTACATTTTTACTTTGTTTGATTAAAATGTGTATTTGTAACGTGAGTTAGGCTATATTTATATACATAGGTGTAGGTAAACTAGCTTCAAACAGCCGACAGTCGTAGCTACCATTGAAAAAAAAAACTGAAAATCAGACTAGTAATTCATGATCACAGCCCGATCAACTAAACAAACTTTTCAGATCTATTTTTTTTTTTGTATTTATAGTAAATACTTCTTACCAATTTTGATGTCAATTTGTATCTTATTCAGTATCCTTACGTGTTTTGTCTTGTTTCAGGTAATTTTTGATCTCCCTTTGGAAATCATCGAATCATAAAAGTACCAGGTAAGATTCAGTTCTGGTAATTTATTTTAAAAGTTACTCTATGTTATACAAACTATATTACCTACTGATGGACTGTACTGGATTCTACTATATATACCTGCACAGGATAAAATTATATGTCATATTACTACGATAATACGTTAAGCGGCTTTCAGCTAGTCTTGGTTTTATCAATATTATAATCATTAACTACTTGAATGTCGCTAATTAGAGAAAAATAGAAAATCAATTGTGTCTCGCGTATGGAACCGCGTGGATACAAGGGGCTAATCCCTTCTAAATAAGAATGAAATATTTTCTAGCTACTTAATAAATAAACAGTACCTCGTAAACCATTACCCCAAAAAGCTATTTATTCTTTTTACTTTGGAATTCTGGTCCGGAACTTCGCTGTGATATTAGCATGCTAAAAATGTTTCTTTTTGAATTGAGTTTTCCAGTTTATCTTGTCTTTGAAAGTCTTTGTTATATTGTAAACTAGTTTTTGCCAGTGGTTTCACCACACGTATACAAAATATTTGTAGCTGATTTCCCGCGGTTTCACCCACTTCCCGAGGGAACTACTGCCAAAGTAAAATAAAATCTATGTCGGCCCGGGAGAGTGTATAGCTACCCAATAGTGAAAGAATTATCCAAATCTGTCAAGTCCTTTCGGAGTCTTTAAGGTACAAACAACCAAACAAGAAAAAATCGTTTTATAATTTAAGCATAGAGTAAGCCGCCTTACTACAAAAATCTAAACATCTGTTGAACACTTATCTAAAAAAACTGTGCAAAGCGGACCTCATTTCAACGTCTGACATTTGTCATTTTTTTAGACAAGTGCTCAACAGACGTTTAAAAGTTTTTGTGGTACGATGGAATATGGTTTAGAAATTTTCTTTACTTGCTAGTGAAACTATGCAAAACTAGCTTTTTTATTCACAACTGCCACCAATATAGAAGTGTGTAAATAGGTTTATAAGGTATCATATCACATTTACAGCGTGATATAGCTGCATAACTTTTCACACGAAATGACGGTAATCTGAAAGTTTTACAGCACGTGGGGGATAATAATCGTTTTAGGCATCGTTCAGACCAAACGTATTGTCGGCCGCTGACTGTGAGCGCGCGTTACGCAGTTTATAGCTTTTCCATATATATTGAAATTGTCGTTCACACCGAACCGACTATACGCCATTACGTCGTCTATTGTCGCTGACTCTCAGTGACCGATTATTTTACTACGCGACTATGCACGGCGGACGCGGATTGGCTACGCGGACGCAGTTGCCGAATATCGCCGCTCCGCCGCGTACGCACCGCCGCGCCTCGGTGCAGCACGTCGATAATTAGTGTCCCTTTTATATAAACTTATACGTATTAAAGATAGTAAATCATCGAATGTTTTTACTGTCATACGAAAATATTTCTTGAACTTATTTGGATAAAGTCTATATTCGAAATATAAAGTATGAAATTGACCAAGAAAACATCTCTTCAAAAAGGGATGTACCCACAATCTTTTCTTTTTATTATTTTCGTCTTCCTCTACAGCTTCGCAAATGGCAACTATCTGAATGCGCATCATTTAATTGAAATATCAGTAAAAGGTCTGATTTGAAAAAAATAAATTACTCTAGTTTTATCGTATGGGAACCACGAGTGATCTCAGAGATCATTTATAAAATACTACGAGCAACTTCAAATACTGAGCTCTTTTATGTGTAGAATAGTCAGCCGCTCAGCCTACGCATCTAGTGTGAACCTACACGAGCCTATTCTTTTGTTCACACATGTAGCGCATCGTACGCTATAGCCTATTGTCGGCTTGGTGAGTACGCGTACTGCAGATTGAGTCGACGTTCACACTGGGGCCGACAGTGAGTATACTCACAGTCAGCGGCGGACAATACGTTTGGTGTGAACAATCCCTTACAGCCGACATTTTGTAGCTGTGAACCATTTTTTGATAGAATCTTTAGATATTTTGTACGTTTTTTACCTGAGTCCAATGGAAGTAATTTGAATTGGCTTACTTTGAATAGAAAACTGCATGTAGTGGGTTTTATAAAATTGATTGTCATTTGGGTTTTCATGTTGCAATAAAAATAATATTTTGTTTTATATTTGTTTTTTACAAAAGTAAGTACAAAACAAAGATGTTGTTACATCCGCATAAAAAGTGATTTGAGTTGAGATTCAGAAAGCTTCATAAAAAATATCACGTTAAATATATAGGTATAACATTTATTAAAATTATATAGTTGAAGATATATTTTTATACTGACTCATTTGAATTAATTAACTTTAACAGCAATAAAACATAAATATAGTATTTATTTCTTTACTTTTAATAAAAGTATACGACACAAAAGTCTTATTTAACTTTCCTCATCTTTCGTAATTAAACACAATTTTTTTCCTTACATTCAACGTTCAATTCATAAAAAGAAAAATATAAATTGTACACTCAAAATATTCTTCGGTATAAAGAAACGGGACATAGAGAACAAAATGACTAGCAGAGGTGCCATAACGGAAAATCGCCTAAGAAAGTAAGTAGTGAGCGGGGGACGAGGAACGTTACTGTTTTCGCCCTTATACGCCTTCTTTGGACCCGATAATTTTTTGTAGTACCAAAAATCATTGCCTCAAAAAACCCCAGCGTTGCCCAGCAGGGCCAAGGTCTGTCGGGGCTGCGGGATTATTCAAAAGAGTTACCGCGGCCCTGGTACATAAAAGACCTACGACGGAAGTTTTTAGTCAATAGGAGTCTGACACTCCCTCACCGCTGCTAACCCACAGCACGAGGGGTCATTTGATGATTTTTGCTTCGTTTAAAAAAAATGCTTAAAGAACAAATCGATAGTTAGTTCACTCGTACCTGATCGTTTTGGTCATTCCCACCGTACGTATTTGACCTGGAAGAAGGCGCCTGACCTACCTGCATTATAGTATCTCCGCTCATCATTCTTTACTCTGTGAAACGGGACTTGTGACGTCATTTCCCGTTGCGAAGGCGTGTTTTAATTTGTGTTATATCTTCAGGGGCGCATGTGCGCTTTCAACAGAAACATTTAATGTAATTTACTGGGTAAAATGTAGCGTTTTTGTTTAAGTAAGTAATAAATAGAGGATGCTTGGGTTTGCCCCGGTTTTTCGCGTAAATGTACCTTGTAAGTTTTTTCAAATAAAACAGCTTGATTATTGTACCTAAGTGACTCACATGGAAAAAAATATATATTAAAGGTTTTTCAAATACATATATCTAAGTCTTTGTAATGTGCGCGCGCTCTTAGCTAACTAAAATTTTAAACACATAATTAGAGAACTCTTTTTATTTATTTTAAATAGATATCTATCTATTAACTATTTCTTTTTCCAAGTTGTTGTCTATTTATCTATTTTATAATATTTTATGTCACCGCACACAAACATTGTGGTATTTTATTTACTCAACAAAATAGGCATTTTCTTCTTTCAATAGCAGTAAAATACACAAAGAACAGCAATCACAGTTTTCCGCAATCACAAAATCACGAGAGATACTAAAAAATACACGAACACAATGAATTTAAAATGGAAATTAAAAATTAACCTCTCAATTCCGCCACGAGGCTTCCAGCCCGACTTTTTAACGACATTAATAAACTTTGATATAATTTTTATAGCCATACTTAATCGACCGAATAAGATCTTTAAAAGCGATGTCATAAAATAAATCTATACTAATATTATACAGCTAAAAGAGTCTGTTTGTTTGAAAGCGCTAATCTCAGGAAGTACTGATCCGATTTGAAACATTCTTTCGGTGTTAGATAACCCATTTATCAACTGCCTCGTTGGTCTAGCTTTCGCAAGTGCACGCTGAGCACGAGGTCTCGGATTCGGTTCCCGGGTCGGGCCGAAATCGCTCGGTGGGTTTTAAAAGACTTTCACAAAGCAACCCGGAGACTGGAAATTGGTGATTGATACACCCGTGCATCGGAGAGCACGTAAATGTCGGTCCTGCATTATGCGCCTGATCTCTCTCCGGTCGTGTCGGATTGCCGTCCCATCGGGTTATGAGAGTGAAGGAATAGGGAGTGCACCTGTGTCTGCGCAAATGCTTGTGCACTATAATATGTCCTGCGCAGTAGGCTGATCTCCTTACATGGGAGCAGCCGCTGTGGTCAATAATCGGCTAATAGGACATCAACACATTTATCGAGGAAGGCTAAAAACTACGTTTTATCCGGATTCGTGCAGAAGTTTTCCCGGGATGCGGGTGAAACCACAGGCAGAAGCCAGTTTCATATAAAAAGGCACGTTCGACATTTCTATGCTGATCAGGTATCACTCTATATTATGTACTTATAGCTAAATCTTTTCTCTTCTCCGTGAGATGAATTTGTTGAATGACAATGTTTGTCGAGAAAAATAAAAGAAAGGAAACATTTTATTTGCGAAAATAAATCTAATATCTTTCTTATTTTTTGTTTGTGAATTGGTTTCGATAAATGTGTTTGATTTGTTCCAAATAAATTGTTGTTAATGTTACAGCCTTTTTACCGTCCCACTGCTGGGCACAGGCCTCTTCTTACATGGAGAAGAATAAATTAAAACAAAGAAATATAACTATGTAGCTGCCAAATGCTGTGCATAATTTTCAACCGACTTCCCAAAAAGGAGGAATCGGCAAAATAAACACAGTCTATAGCCCTACAGACACCGACTTCTAGAGCCATGTCAAAGTTTTATTCTGCCCCTTTCAGCGTTTCAAGAAGTCGACTTCATTTTTTTTGCTGAAATATTTTTTAAATTAAGAACCTGTTTTACCAGTTTTACTTTTTTATATATGCGTGTTACTTACCTCTATCTCTAGAGTTTTCTTTATTTTCACACAAAATACGGGAAACAAAAATAAGTCAATTTCTTCACACACTATCAAAATCAAAAATAGTCCTCAAGGCACCATATAAAAAAACAAATAATAAAATCCTTTATCTAATAATTTGAGCGCAATACATTCAATCTAGTATCAAATTGGGCAGGCTACAAATGGAGGCCCCTCCATTGTAAATTGTCTTCGTAATTGAGAGGGAATCCGTCAAGCGGAGATTGTGTCCTGTGCGGATGGTAGTAGGATAGCCATCATTTTGGGTAGGATAAGGCAGGATTAGTCTTCATTTTTAAGAGGTGTCAAAATGGAGAACGTTCAGAATAATCGTAACTTTTAGTTTTTGTCTATTAACCATTTTACAGGTCTTAAAAACACTGGTACTGAGCTGCATCCGGTTAGACTGGAAGCCGACCCTAACATAGTTAGTGAAAAAGGCAGATGATGAACCAATTTTATCTAAATAAATTACCTACAATTTTCATCATATAGGTTTGCCATTATATCCTTCAAAAGCCTCAGTGGTTTCTAAAATCACTTCACAAACAAAGTATGCAACTTTATACTATAAATATAGAACCTAAGCTTGACAAATCCACAAACTTCCAACGACTTTAAAAGTCGGTTAAAACCACAAAAAAACCCAGACTAAACCCACATTACGACTTCAGAACCGATTTGATGACAAACTCTCACGCACTACCTCAGTTTGTCTAGATTCAGGCGAAGATTTCAGTCACGGTCGGTAGGACGTATCATCAGATAAACTGAAAATTTATTACGGTACCAATAGCCTTTGTTTTGATAAGGGTTTATCATATTTTTTTGTTTAGGGAAAATTGTTGGTGGTAATTTAACTTTGTTTAAGAAATGTGGGAAAATATATTGAGAGAGAAAGAGGCATCGTGTGATCTCCGATATATTAGAAACAGAATTCGCTTAAAGCTCTTTCAAAGTATGCTATATTTTATTAGCTGACCTGACAATCTTTGTAATTATTCGTACAATATTTACGATTTTTGGACGTCTGAAAACATTTTAAAACCAAAATATATAAGCTACAACGGCTAATATGGCTGGACCCATATTTGAGCTTTAGTGAGACAAATGAGTTCCCAAAAAGACCGATGAGATTGAAGATAACTCAAACATTCAAAATAGGCTGCAAATCAGCAATTTTTAAAGGTCAAGTTTACAAAAGACAGCCCCCAAAACACCCGCCCTTCATCACTTCTCATGTGTTTCCAATTCCGATGTTCGTATTTTTTTATACCTATATAAATAAGATTGTAAACCAATAAATATAATAATTTACGTTACTTCGACCCAAAAACAAATACCCTTCATTCAAAACACGATCCGTACCATTTTTTACAAATCGCCCAGATCAGCCGGTAATATTTTAAAACGGGACCGTCCGGCAAGTCATTGATTGATGGTCACTCGAGCTCTTAGAATCTATGAAACGATCGATCTTTGCTATTGGCAAGAACCTTTTTTTCCTTTCTACTTAAAGTCCTTTTTCTAATTCCTTTGATGTCACGTCGCAAAGTCAATCTGAAATAGATTTTACACTGTAAAGTCGGAGGTACTATTACTACTACAATTTTTTTGCTCTCGTTTATAATATTGCTTTTAACGTCCCTGGACAAATGGGCATTTTTTTTCAAATTGAGCTAAGTAGCAATTCTGGAAATGAGAACGTTCAAGCAAACAAACTTAAAAAAAGATAGATCTTACCCTAGCCATTGTTATCAAGAGAAAGAGAGAACTTTAATTATGATAAAACGGTACAGGTACCAGTTAACTTAAATTATGATGAAACAGCACAAAAACAGTAGGTACCTGTATTTATTTCCACTATTTCACAAACACATGTTTTTACCAACTAACTATTTACAACAGCCCGTATAGTTTTTGTGTGGAGAGCGTAACAAACGTGTTTTATATCGCGTGTCCAACTGCATGATAACACTAGTTGTATGTTCACAGTTTTTGCTTTTATTTGCACTAACTTTTATCTATACATATAATAAATCTGTAGAAAAGTAATTTTTGTACATTGAAGAAATTGACAAAAAAAATAGCCAGCATGTTAAAGGATAACTAACAGAACCCATTTCCATCATTTTTGTCATTTTTGTCTGTTTGTCTGTTTATCTGTTTGTTCGTTCGGGATTCACGTAAAATCTACGAATTCAATGCAGAAAATGCTTATATACAAACATTCTACGTAACTTGGGGTATTACTTAGTTTTTGTTTCATCGAAATCAATTCACTCTATCAAAAGATATGATTAATTTTGTGAATTCAAGATGTAAAATATTACGACACGCAATCTGTTTGTCAAAACTGTATATTTGAATGTTGTACTTATATTAGTTGATCGACCTATTATTAACCTTTACACAGAAAATCACACCTTCATAAGTAACTTCGGAAGAAAAAAAAATATGAATGTTTAGCCAAGGTTAAAGTAGCTCCTAGGAAACACTGTAATCAACTATACAGACGAATACATATATCTGGGTCAGATCATAACTCAAAAAGATCCTATGCAAAAGGAAGTGGAGAGAAGAATTACAAACGGCTGGAAGACATACTGGAGTCTGAGAGAAGCTATGAAAGATAAAGAACTCCATATAAACCTAAAAAGCAAACTGTTCAACAAATGCATACTACCTGTCCTTACGTATGGTTGTCAATCATGGTCCTTAAGTCAAGAAACCTCAAGTAAACTAGCAACTTGCCAGTACGCAATGGAAAGAAGCATGTTAAATATTAAAAAGTCCCACAGAGTAAAAAACATAATCATTAGAAATAAAACAAAAACTACCGATATTATAGACAAAATCAAAAGACTTAAGTGGCGATGGGCCGGTCACCTGGTAAGAGGACATGACAAATGGTGCAAAAGGGTGACATGGTGGTACCCAAGGGAAGGCAAAAGGAAGAGAGGCCGACCACGGAAGAGGTGGGACGATGACATCAGACAAGTGGCAGGAGTCACATGGAACAGAGTGGCTCAAGAAAGGAAAGAATGGAAAAGGTTGGAGGAGGCCTATGCCGACTGGCAAACAGATCTTGGAAAGATAACCAAGCAACAAATACTAGTTTAAATTAAATTGTTTATTAAGTTAAGTTAGTTATGTAAGTTTAAAAACCTTTGTACTAAATGATCTGAATAAAGGCTATATTATTATTATTATTATAAAGTAGCTCCATCTGTGGTAATCTGTGTTAAATAAAATACATAAAATTTGTCAAAGGAGCGAGGTGGTAAATGACAATAAATTACCATACATTCTTTATAGAGGATTATTATTTCAACAGATGGAGTTGTGTATTTTCCGTAATTCACCATATTTTAACACGTAGTGTAATTTTTCGATAGACATTTCAATAGTGTTTGTCAGTTTGCCGTGCCACATCAAAATCCAATTATAATTATTACCTTGATGAAAGGAAAATTAATAGTTCTCAGCCAAATTTAAAACGGTGCCATCTAAATTATTTTTTGAACATTATGTCTAAAATGATGACTTTAGTATAACAATTAATTATCATTTAAAGTTACAGATGGAGTTCATATCAGGATGTTTTCATAAACATAGTTTAGCTTATCTTCCATTAATGTGGTGGCCTTAAAACAAATTACTTTGAGTGAGTAGTATTAGGTGATCTTCACACTGCCCCGCATCACGCTGCATCTTGCGTGTCGACGCACCTACGCGCGTTCCTGCGGGAGTGCAGATCTGCATCATCGTGCGGGTTTTTCACGCACTCACGCGCGTAGGTGCGTTTTGTAAATTCACGCACGGCGGCTTCCATTTTCAAATATACACGTCACGCCCATTCAAAATCACGCGCGTCACTGCGGGATCAGTGTGCCATACCTTGCGTTTCGCCCCGCACCTACACGCGGGGGTGCGTGTTTCTCCGCATGTATGTGCGTGATCCGCATGAACGCGCGTAGATGCATTTTCAGTGTGTTGGACTATGCGTGTTTTCCATACAAACGGAGATATTTCCATACAACGGAAAAAAACCCATCCACGCACTACGCTGCATCATGCGGGGCAGTGTGATAATCGCCTTAAGGTGATCTTCACACTGCCCCGCATCACGCTGCATCTTGCGTGTCGACGCACCTACGCGCGTTCCTGCGTGAGTGCAGATCTGCATCATCGTGCGGGTTTTTCGCGCACTCACGCGCGTAGGTGCGTTTTGTAGATTGACGCACGGCGGCTTCCATTTTCAAATATACACGTCAGGCCCATTCAAAATCACGCGCGTCACTGCGGGATCAGTGTGCCATACCTTGCGTCTCGCCACGCACCTACGCGCGGGGGTGCGTGTTTCTCCGCATGTATGTGCGTGATCCGCATGAACGCGCGTGGATGCATTTTCAGTGTGTTGGACTATGCGTGTTTTCCATACAAACGGAGGTATTTCCATACAACGGAAAAAAACGCATCCACGCACTACGCTGCATCATGCGGGGCAGTGTGATAATCGCCTAAGTAGACCTTAATTATTTTTTCTGATGCAAAATATGTAAACTTAATCCTAGAAGAAAGGAGGATCTGTCTCTCGCAAGCGCTGCTAAGCGTGAGGTAGGTATGTAATGTAGGATTCTGTAGCTTTAAGAACAAGCCCAGATACAAAGTGCAGATAAGAAATGGGAGCTTTCTCGATTTAATACCATACACACGTAAAATGCTTTATGAGTCTGAAAACGTACAAATTGCGCGTCGCATACCAGAGACATGCTTACTTTCAACTTCTGATCGCAAATACACTGGTCACGATTACGAACAGTCTCAGTAAGACCCGAGCCAAGTCTAAAAAAACACCTTTTATATAAAACTACGTTTGATGTCATTCAATCACAAAGACAGAATTGTTTTCTGTTGCAAATCCTATCCACCTGTATCCTATCCTAATCCAGCATGCATTGCAGGTGTGCATTACACAAAAACCAATGGTATCCTATTCGAGAAGTCAAAAGAGTCGACCTGCCAACGACAGCTTCTGCGCTAAGCAAGTGTTCTTAATAGTACCATCAGAATTACATTCATCGTTGAATGAGGTGAATAAATTTTCAGAAACCACAATAACAGTAGGAGCCAAAGCGTATTATCGCTTCATAGAGCTCTGATTGGCCCCAGGTGACCAAGTTAGGTCTGATTTGTTCGTTCATCAGATCTTTGAAAGTGTTTCGGTGGATACTTACTGTCGTCCTGTGTGACACAAAATATGGTATATAAACGTCCTCCGCAAGAGCGAAATTTTCCCGGTGTGCGGTAGTGACGCACAGTATACAACACTTATGTTTCTTTCGATTTGCTGGCTCCACCAAGAAATGACAAATTGCAAGCGTACATTTTGAAAATCTTGGCAAAGCTGCAGGTTTCAAGTACGAACACATGAAGTGGACTCTCACAGATACGTACATTTTGCCTATTCGTGAACTAATGCAAACATTTCGGTGGAGTCCCGGCTTAGGCCTCCCCCACATTAGGCGTGCGCGATCCTCGGGCGTGAGTAGCGCGGGCGCCGCGCGTGCGTCGCGTTTTGCTGCCCTGCGGCATTTACCTACAGCGCGCTCGCGCGCACGCGCCGCTCTCCTTGACGTTTAACTGCTAAGGCGTTTAGCGGGCGGCGGGGATAGCGGGCGAAGGGGTAAGAACGCAACTCAAGCGCCGCGTGCTCGCCACGAGCGCGTCGCTTGCACTCTTCACACATGCCGCAGGGCAGCAAAACGCGACGTTCATGCAGCGTGCTCGCGACGCCCGCGCTACTCACACGCAGGAGGATCGCGCACGCCTAATGTGGGGTCAGCCTTACCATAGTGAGTAAGTGCACAGAAAATCCCCGTCATACAAGTGTTTCTCCCCAGTAGTGAAACTATCCTACCCTATGCGCCTGCTGATGATGATGACTCATTTTATCATCCATCCAGCTATTCCCCAACTATGTTGGTGTTGCCTTCCAGTCACCGAATCTGTTTGAGTACCAATATTTTGCTTGGAGGGACTACCTATCTACCTATCTTCAATCCAGTCTCACTACACAAGACGATATCCATGGTGAAACTGACAGACTTTCTGGCTTCTGATTAGTCGCAGCAGCTGCAGAAAATGTACAAATGACAGCTTTGTCAGACTCAAAGCATATAGACATAGATTATAACTGTTTCCTGTGAAAATTACTTACGCACCATACGCAATAATTTTCCAAATTGGCTGACTGGATCCAGAGATATTCACAACGTCACAAACTTTACTTCTTTTGTTTAGATAAATGGTCACATCCACAACACAACCTTGATCAATGCATCTATGCGACTGCTAAGTGCTAATCCTAATTATACTGTCACGTGAAAGAATGCACCTACGGGATAAGTAGTATTTTGACTATTCTATATTGCCTACGCAGACGAAGTTGCGGGCAACAGCTAGTATAGAATAAAGTATTATGTTGTTAGGTATCAGTAACATACTACATACATACATACATAAATCGTTTCGGTTTAGTGAAATCTCCATTGTTTTTAACCTACTTTCCAAAAGAGGAGAATGAGGATTTATAAAAAAGCAGTCATCAAAGTGCACCATTCACGATAATGTTAACCAAACTCATTATAATCCTACAGTTTCGGAATTGTTAAAATCGTCAATTTGACAACTGAAAATGGCTCTTTTATCGTTACAATTAAATAGTGCAATTCACCATTACAGAATCGTCATGAGAAAGAAAAAAAAACAATCACAAAAAGGACTCGAAAATCCAAAATGAAAAATAACCTCTTACTCCCAATGTTTGTTTGTGAAAAGTTCGTCAACTGCTTAATGGGTTCAACCTAAAAGCCGGGCCCTGATTGGTGGAACTTACTGAATAATTAAAAAAGAAACTTTTGGAAAACTGTGGCAGAACTTTTCAATCCTTTTAGGGTACGAGCCAATGGCTTTTTGTTACCCAGCTGCGTTAACTGGGTATTGGCCTAATTTGGGACAAGTTTTTGCAACGCAACCGTTGGATAAAATATTGTCATTTTTATAAGTTTTTTATATTAAACATTGTTGACAGAAAGAGGGATATAAATTCGGTCAAGAAGTATCATACAAGTAATTTTTTTAAAGAGTAACCATGGAGTTTCTTGCACGTTCTTCTCCATATGAAGCTACTTTTGGAATGGGCAACTAGAATCAAACCTATTTATTATTTTTGACGTTCATAAGTGCTTGTAAAGGCCTAAATGAAATAAATGATTTGATTTGATTTTTGAAGACTATTGAGTTTTTATTAATCACATTTACAAGTATTTAAGTACAATTAAAATTAAAAATTGTTTTAGAGCAAAACAAAATCGTAAAAAGTTAAAAACCAACTTCAAAAAGGATGATAGAAGACATGTTTATTCATACATCTCTCTCAGCCACGCTATGAGTGATAGGGACGAAATACGCGCGGATTCTCCTAATGGATTAACGCAAGGAGTAGGCACAGGAATTATACATGATGTCTCCATCCATCAAGCCGCCATTTTGTACAATATATGTACGTATACATGCGAGTATGGTATATGCTGTACTTTTGAGATACCTACATACAAAGTCGAATGTACTGGAAGCACCAAGTGAAAATGATTGTAGAAACTATGTATTCTTATCATCATTTTGTCTAGAATTTGGCTTCCAGTCTAACATCTAAGTACCAGAGCTTAACAAAGACCGACTACCTGTCTGACCAAACCACGGACTGTGCTGTACTTGTACTATATTTGAAAAGCCACTTGACTAAAAGTAAACAATTGTGATAAAAACTCAGTTTAAAAATAAAATGCTGTTAAAATTCAGTGTAAAATACTAAAATAATAATTAGGTATTCAATATTTTACGCAGTAGTCCATTTGTTTAATATGTTTTTGCATAAAAAGTCCTATCATTTTTTTAGCTTTAGTTAAGTGCTTACTTAACTGTAGTACTTTTATATGAACGGTAACATTATAATTTTAACTAGGTACTGCTGTTAAAGTATGTTCCGAAACTTATTTCAACGTTGTCGGATACTTAAAAGCCTCTTTCAAATTGACAAGTTTCTTGAAAAAGTCTGGAATTTTCAGCCATTATTGAGGTTGAAAATGTGAATAAAGTCGTGTACAGACTATCTGCAAAGTTCTTAAGTACTACATTGTTAAAAATTCGTCGGTAGTAAGAAAGTAATAGGTATTTTTGCAATAACATAAAATCAATTATATTGTTGATAATTACCTAATCCTTAATTAGTGTAAGCAGGAAAAATATTGAGGGACAAAAGACTATCTGTGTATTTGGCGAGTTTAGACTTAAGATACACACTACGTAATTTCTTCCTCCTGCCCTGTTCCCAATTTTATTTGGGGTTGGCGCAATATGTCATCCTCTTCCATTTTCCCCTGTCACTCGTCATACACACCTATGTAATGATTGAAATTAAAATAAGAGTAGGATATTGGACAGACAGATTTACTTTCGCAGTTATAATATGAATACATAGATAAGACCAAAAGGCTGGCCTATACTTTTTTCCAAAGAATATGCATTGCCATTCAGCGAGGCAATGCAGCCAGCCTTTTAGGCACGATCCCCGCTGACAGGTATGCGGATGAATTTTTTTATGCATAGTTTTTATATTTCCTTTTTTTTAATATGTAGATTTAAGTTTAAATATATTGTTTATTGTCTTATGTAAATAAATAAAGAATTCAGTTTTATCTCCAAAAACTCATGGTACAGGTACACTACATATTATTCAAAACGTACATCGTAAAAGGCATGCGTGTGACAAAATATACCTTTTTGCGTTCCTCTCTACGCAGAATTTTATTCGGGGAAGGTTGCTTATTGAATTGTATAGCTTTCAGCGTATATTGAGTCTCTCGATTTTATTGTTTTAGCCGATATGTCATAAAGTTAGGTTCGGATATATTGTATCGCAGAGTGGGGAATAATTTTATTTCTATCGTAATTTGATAGTATCTTTTCATGATGGTTTTTGTGATCCTAAAATATTGTGTTATTTTTTTTCCTTAGGCTTTAGTATTTTTTACATTTTAGTACAGTTCTAACTCGAATACTTAACTAAGAAAATTTCGCATAGCATTACCTATTTAAAATTTGAGCTCTAATTACTCTATATTTCCCTTGTTAAATTAAAAGAATTGAAAAATATATATTGAAAAATAGGAAAATAAAAAAGCCTTACTCTTACAACAAACACACATTGTAAAAAAATACAAAATAACTCCTAAAAGGTTAACAACCTCCTTTCTTTCAACAAAAAGTCACAATAGCAGAAACAAATCTAGTTGTAACAACAACGAAAGTAATTAAAATACAATTAGTAACACACGTAAGTCTTTGTACTTAATATCTCGATTTCCGGCCGGCAGCACGCAAGCCGGTACTTAGTCAATCACAGACTTTTGTGGACAAAACGATATTTCAGAACTGGCGGGTTACGTAGAACCCAGGTCATGATTTTAGTTAAAATACAAAAATATATTAAATAGGTTCTTGAATTAAGTCTAAGTTAATTTTAATAGAATATAATAAATAGTAGGTAATAAGTTTATCATAAACCCTCACATGTAAAACGCCTGAAAAGGGCTGTGAAACTATATTTTAAAATTACTATGATTTGTGTGTATGTATAGTCTAGTGAAGTCACGCAAAACAAACTGACGTAAGACAGTACTTCGACGCCTAATCGATGTTCTTTTATATATGTTTTATATATACATATATTGTATATAGTATTTTATTTTTAGTTTTGTATAAAGATAAGTAGTTTAAGTTTGTATATATAGTGTGTACGTACATTGTATAAAATAAATTAATAATATGCGTAAGACAAAATTTCAACATGTTTTATCTTCACTGTTATTAATTTATCGTTGAAAAGAAAAATACGTGTCTATATTAAAAGCTAATCTAAAAGTCGGAATAATTACTTTCTCTATAATGCCTAACTAAAACCTTCAAGATACCATTCTTATTCCTACCTAAAGTGGAATATAAAAACTGATGCACCATTATATTTAACAGCACCTAGTAAGTAGGTCCATCTATTATCCAAGAACTCGGCGTCAAGCAGCGTCTATCTTCCATCGTCCAGTGTCGAATACTCACTTTCTTCGGACACATTACACGTCGAGAGGGCGTTTCTGTGGAACGACTTGTGGTGCAGGGGAAAGTTGAAGGCACAAGAGCGCGCGGCAGGTCACCGATGGTCCACTTCACGAATGCGCAAGGAGAGCTACAGTGCGAGACGAGTGGCGACGGATTGTGAAGCTTGTTACCACCCCTGATATGACGACCACGACCACTCTGCCAAGAGTGTGATGACGACAAAGAAGAGTAAGTAGGTCGTGGTAACCAAATTAGGTTAGCAAATACAGCTTGAATTCTGCACAGTTGGTGAAAATGTTTCCCTTTTTATAGTGTTGTGTTTCGTCATGTTTACGTGTACAAATAACATTAATTAACTTCGTTAATTTATGCTTCGTTCGTGTTTATTGAAAAGCTTATTTAAGAGTTGATTAATTGGTTATTTGATTTGGTAATTTCAATGATTGGTTGGTAACTAAATTGTTTAAATTATAGAGTGGTTTATGGATGAAGTACGCAATGTAGGTAGGTTTTTATAAAAAAACATTTAAATACCTAATTAAAACTTAAATGCATTAATGATAAAAATAAAATTAAGCGGCTGAATCAAGGGACTGATTCAGAAGGCAGTACTTCTTGATACGGCGCGAATTGTGAGGAGGTTTCTGTCTCTGGGACCCTAACCACCCTAACCTATTTTTTATATTTTTAAATGTTTTTTTTTTATTTTTATATTTAATATTTAAAAATGTAATTTACATAAAAAACATTTACATAATTTAGAAAAATAAATAAATGATAAGAAATAAAATAAGATGAGGTCCAAGATAGTAAAAAGAATACATAAAATCTCCTTAGAATACAAGCATAACAACAGGATTATTATACCTAGATACAAAACGTTCTCATCTTAAGATTAAAACGCTTCAAGTAAATAAATAAAGTGCTTTTCTTGCTGAGAAAAATACAAAGTTTTAAAACAACAGTGCTTAAGGGAAACAAAACAAAACTTGTGGTATAATCTCCAAGATTTTTTTTTATACAGAATACCTACGTGGAGAGTAAAATAAATTAAATTGAGTGATAGTCACCGATATTTCAATATCATCATCTGCCTAGCCTTTTCCCAACTATGTTGCGGTCGGCTTCCAGTCTAACCGGATGCAGCTCAGTACCAGCGTCTTACAAGGAGCGACTGCCTACCTGACCTCCTCAACCCAGTTACCCGGGCAACAAGATACCCCTTGGATAGACTGGCGGCAGACTTACTGGCTACTGACTACCCGTAACGATTGCCAAGGATGTTCAATGAAAACCCAGTTCCCTGGACAACCCAGTACCATTTGATTAGACTGGTGTAAGACTTACTGGATTCTGACTACCCGTAACGACTGCTAAATATGTTCAATGACAGCCGGGACCTACAGTTTATCATGCCTTCCGAAACACGATTTTAAGATATAAACTTACTAAACCTATCTTCGTTCTTACAAACGTATTTCCTTATTTAATTTGTTCCACATTAGATTCCTGCATGCGTTAAATTTTTCAGACAAACCTTCATTAGGGAGAAATGGAATGGAAAAACAATTGAACGCGGCGTTTCGCTTTTACGTATGTTTTTTATTTGGAAAAGAAAATGACTTACGTTTTTTTCTATACAAATTATTGCTGGCTTTTAAAACAGAATATGTATTATTTAAATAAGAAATTGATACTAAGAAATCAGAATTGGAACAGAGTGTTTTCTACCAAAACCCTTATAAAGGATGTTATTAATGTTTTTGAAGGGGTAAGGCTCCTCGAGGTTAGCCCGTGGATGGGTGACCATTCAGTTAGAAGCACATTAAGCAGTTAGTCGCATCATTAGAAAATCTTCATAATTCGTTCCCGGTAGTTAGACCCAAAAATCTAACACCCAGTTTTATCTAGAAGTAGGTATTTAAGCGATAACTGTGTTGTGGAGGTCAGATAGGCACTCGCTAGACAGCTGACGAGGGACAAAGTCTAAATAAAGCCAAACAAGGGTCGTTTTGGATACGAAAATGTTTTCTTTTTAATATAGGGTCCATTGTAAGCTATAAATATATCTTTAGAAAGGTCTAGACTTTACGTAATGTGATCACCGCAACGAGAATGTATTCCTAGCTTATCTATCTTTACCTTTAGTTATCTTTATCTTTGCTTGAATCGTAGAGCATTTATCACTTGGATAAAGACGGGATTTTCGGCTTTTCAGTTTTGTGAAACTGTCGGCTTCTAGGAAAAAATGTGTGTGTCGACTCTTTGGGCGAACTGTTAGTGTTGAAAATGCTCTTTGAATAAGTTTTTTTTTGTGTAGCTAAAATAAAAGAAAGAAATGAAAATTTCTTTAATAATAAAAAGCAATGTTTAACATAACTCCACCATCTATTATTGAAAAAAAAATGGAAAGAAATATATTCTATAAATAATTGTAGCCGTAATTTTGCTAATGAGTGTAGAATCCCATTTTTTTTATTATTTCTGCTGTGTTTATTTCGCCTCTGACACTATTTTTTTGGAGTCTTTAATAACATTTTTATTTAACAAAATTGTGAACTCGTTAAAATCAAAGGCTTTTTCATATTAAAAAAACTAGTCAATTTGTTAACGAGACAAGGTTAAGGTACACAAAACTATGGCGTCTATAGTCTATACCATAGACAAGTCTTATTATTTCTTTAGAAGATTAATTATATTCTACTAACTGACATTGTGTCAAACAGTCTTTTGATGTTCAAAAAATTAATGAACACGGTACTAAGCGCTTTTGGTACCTTCGTCCGTTAAAAGCATTTTATTGTAAGCTAATGTATGTGGGCAGTTTCTAAATAGATTAGCGAAAGAAGACATTTTGTGACAAAGATATACTGGGGAAATTGCTTCAATAATGGGCCTTGTTGTAATGACTTTCTTGATTATCTTGTTAAAGTAGTCTAATTGACACATAATTTTTACCCGACTACGCTAATAAGAGATTGAGTGAATAATTTTTTGGCATGTTTTATTTTTAAATCAAATCTATATAACTACCTACAGGGTGATGTCTATATTACTTTTTATTTTTAATACGTTATGTTTTCAGCTTAGGACTGTGAACTTTTACTTAGACAATTTTGTGAAAACTGATGTTTAATATCCAATCTTAGTACTTAGTGATAAACGTAGGTATACGATAACAGAATATTTTTGTAATTTTAAGAGTTCTTCATCTTCTGTTCACCTCCTTAAAAACAACGCTAAAAGCTTTCTTAATAGTGTTCAAAAGATATATCCGTATCAAACAAAACTAACATGATTTGCCAACTCCAAATAATAAATTAAGATAAGGGCAGGGGACTGATGATGAAGGAAGTACACAAACCCGTTCGCACTCTGTTAAATTAACAAGCGTAAATACTTAAGTTCCAAGGTCACTCCCCTATCTAGCATTCAAGGTGATTATTCGAGGGGCGTTACAAACAATGACCTTGACACGTGTGACCTTGAAAAAAGGGCCGAAACGGAACCTGTTGGGGCTTAATCAATACTGGTTTCCCTTTAAATGTTGGAAAAAGGTTCTAAATGGATGTTTTTTGCAGAATTTAATTTTGGAGGGTATTTGTCAGGTCTGAGGACGGGCTGTTTTCAAGTAGGTTTTTTGATTGCTTAGTAAAATAGGTCAACCAGGATATAACAAAAACATGATGAGATTTTGACCCACTACCAATACTCGATTACGAATGAAATGAATGATGATGAGAAATTAATCCTAAAGCTGCAGAGTTTGTATGTTTGTTTGTTCCTGGTTTTAAAATATTTGATAAAATCATAGTGATAGATAAAAGTAAAGTCAAGGAAAGCTACAGGCTAGTCTTTATACCTTGTGCCTGAAATATTTCGTAAAAGCTTCTTAGTAGCTAAAATGATATTTATTAAATACGGTCTCAAGCGAAATGTCCAAGGTTGGCACACCATATACATTTCTTTTTCTACTGCAGAGCTAGCAGAATAACTAAAAAATGATTTCTTACAAAATTACAATCAATATTACCTAATTAGCCATCAAAAGAAATTGTTACCTAACTAACATTTTAGCCAATAACCCTTGAACGACTGCCCCATAAAAGGTAATAGCCGTATCGTTACTTAACCCTCCAGAGCTGTATAGAAGCTATTTCTACCCCGTGAAAGGCTTTTAACGTAACAGGGTTAGGGTTACATTATTACTGTTATCTAGTTGATGCATCTGATAGTGCCATCAGATTAATGCATTGTAGGGTTAATTGCACTTCGATCAATATAGTTTCAAGGGTAATGCTTTGATGGTGGCTAAAATCTATGCTAATATTATTATTAAGTTGATGAGTTTGGTTGTTTGAACGCGGTAGTCGAAGGTCCAGGGGACTGATTTGAATAAATATTGCAGTGTTAGATAGCGCATTTGTTGAATAATTTCGACTTGTAACGATACCTACTAATATACCTACCAATATTAACAAAATAAAGAGAAACCATTTTCTGTTAGTTTTTATCTTAAAGGCTCTGAAACTCCTACACCAATTAAAAAAAAAATATTTCACTATTGGAGAGCTACACTCTTCCCGAGTAACATAAGCTATATTTTATCCCAGTACGGGCAGTAGTTCCCACAGCACTCGAGCGAAACCTTGACAAAACCAAGAGACAAAATCTAGTACAAACACATACCCAAAACATACAGCATAAATTCAAGCATACCAACATTACCAACTAAGCAATTTTGTGCAGTCCGAAACTCAAAGCTCAAAAACCTTTCAAGCTATATCCTTCAGGCTCCTGTGTTTTGTTCTATATGTTCATATATCAGTAGCATTTTTGAACCGACTTCCTAGATAAGTGTAGGTTTTCAATTCGGTCGTTTTGGTATGTTACTTGCGTACCTAATTGTCCTCTAATCCTCGCTATTGCAAGCTGGTCAGCAATATATATAATATATAGCTTATCCATCAAAATAATACGGAATAGTTCCCTCGTTAAGCGAGTAAAACCACGGACAACAGCATACAATCACACAGCATAAATTCAAGCATACCAACTCATCAATTTTGTGTCAGTCCGAAACTCAAAGCTGCAAAACCTTTCAAACTATATCCTTCGAGAGTATCGCAATACACGTGCAGTGCGCATGCGTGTCACATGCTACTAGTAGTTCAAGATGTCGGCAGCTAGTTTCATGAACAAGCCATGAGGGAAATATGGGGTTTGTAAAACAACTCCATAAGTCTCTCTAGAGGTCTATCTTTTGTACATGTTGTTTTGAAAAAGCAGTTCTAGATTTTGTAGTTTTTTCGAACTGGTGAATTCAGTTTTTGGAATTTTTGTCTGATGACTGTGTTTTGATCCACATGAGTGCTATATTTTGTACTGGCCGTTTTCCCGCGGTTTCACCCGCGTCCCGTGGGAGCTACTGCCCGCACCGGGATAAAATATACCCTATGTTACTCGCAGATAATATAGCTTTCTAATGGTGAAAGAATATTTATATCGGTCCAGTAATTTTTGAGTTTATCCATTACAACCAAACAAACAAACAAAGTTTTCCTCTTTATAATATTAGTATAGACATAGTTATTTTTTTCAGTTTTTTTTGTTGTGCATAAATACGTGCCTGATTGCCTTCTGGGTTTAAAAAAAATGTATCATGTAATACTAATGGTTTGCACGTGGTTACAATTGTATCCCGAAAGAGCTACTTACACCATGCAAATATAAAGTTAGGTTCCACATATCTCCTTATCAAATTTCATCACAATCGCTTCAACCATTTAACCACATACATTATACTCACTTTCGCAATATTTGTAAGATTAGTATAGCAGAATTTTCCTGTGTAAGCCCTTGTTATTAATGTTAACACTGAGTAATAACCGTTAATAGTGATTCACGCACTTTCCGGGTGTTCGTACATAAATTCATTACTTACCAATAAGCTGGGGCGGCAATATCATGACATAACTATCCTACTGTTTGTGGAGTGACCATGAATTGTGTAGGACACTAATAAAAAAAATATATGGACACTTTGAATTAGGTTTGTGTTGGTAAAATTACAAATGGTTCTTTTAATTTCGCATATTGTCAATCGATTTCATATTTATGTTACTGAAAAATCTCTATAAATATAATTTTATCTACTGATACTACATGAAGCCTGTTTTGTAGTTTTCACAATACCCTTTTGTTTGTTAAAAGTAGCTTCAATATATGAAGTGAATTAACCCATACCTACGTTTTGACAATTTCTGAAGTAATGTGGACCCAACTTTAAATTAAAAAATATAAACATTTTGTTTCCTATTTTGTGATAAGCTTGTCCTAGAAAATCAAAAACCATGGTCACCCCACAATTCCCAATAGGCAGGACACAGCATCGACAGCTCATAACTCACAGATAGGCTGCGATTAAACAACAGTGATTTATAACCAGCCTGTATACCAGCCGCTCAAAATAAATACACCCTGTATGTGCCGAAAGAAAAACATTTTTCAGATTTTTCACTCAATTTGCTGCACTGAATGCTATATGTTAGGTTTTTTTATCGATCTTAAGGTGGTTATTTTCATTTTTAAGCGGATAAAGAGTTCAAATCTAAAAGGGAACTGGTAATTAATCAACGGTATTAACGGTATAGCAAAAAAACACTATCACTGTTTTGTTTTTATCTTATTTAACACTAAAGAGAAAGGGAACTAAATGGTTTTAAATAATTGTTATGTTTGGAAATCGACATGCTGCTCCAAAACCAATAAATAGGACCATTAATTAATAGGTTGTAAAAATAAAAGTCAATAATCATTCGATCAAACCCACGAGGCATAAGCAAAACAAAATCTATAAAATACCAAACTAGTAGAAAACTAATTAAACTATTAAACAAATGAAACAATAAATCAACAAAATCACGCTATCAAATAGTTGACTAACTAATATTAACTATTTAGCTGAATAAATGTCCAAACAATTTGCTAACTATTGGCGAATTATAATTTTCTGACTAAATAACCCCGTAGCCAGATGGTTTAACAAAAGTGCCAAAGTTTCAAACTTTTGTGAAATAAGGTAAGAAAAATTTTACCAATTAAGGTAAAAGGGGGTATGATTTATTACTTTTTGAAGAATTTTAATGACTGGATCTGTAGCAATTTTTTTTTGGAAATAATATATTTAAGTTGCCTTATAGTCAGTCGTTTTCTTGTCTGTCTGTACCGTAATGTAGTACAAAGACTAAAAAAAAAACAGATTTGACATATGTATCTTCAATTAATAGCACATACATATTTTCTGCCTAACTTTTTCCTATGTTGGGGTCGGCTTCCAGTCTAACCAGATGCAACTCAATACCAGTGTACCACAAGGACAGACTGCCCATCTGACCTCCGTAACCAATTTACCCTTTCAAAGAGTGATTGCCTAATAAAGTGAATAAATAAATTCAAACGTTTACAAACCCAATCAATAGAAAAGCTGTAACGTTTTATTTAGATGAGATGAAAGTCATAAAAGTCCTGAAGTTAAACAATTACTAGCACTGGCTTAAATTGACTTAAAGTTTATGAGCCCTTTTGTTCGGTTCCTGTAAACAAGGAACGATCCGTTTTTCTTGCGTGTGGTAGATTTCTGACATAAGGCTTTTAAAATCAAGTTGAAAAACTACCCAGGCGATACTTAGCTAGATGAAACGGGTTTTGCTAAGGCTATTCTGGGCCTGGGAGGATCTAATTACACAAAAAATCACCCCAAAACAGTTTTTTGGTGTTTCGTTGTTATTTTCGGTAATCACCCTTATCGGATTGTAGCTGATTTTGTTCTTTTTGCATCCCTTTGTGTACCAGGGATAATAAGTGAAGAATCAAAAATGAAAAGCCTGTCTCCTGTAAATTCCAAATTACATTTGACAGCACATGTTACTAAAGTAGTAATAAATGAAAAAATCTAAAACTAAAAGTAAGTCTGTCTCTTATAAATTCCAGATCATTGCGTTAGAAAAGAAACAAATGACAGTCGAAATTGTTTCTAGACTATAAAACAGATAGGGCACACCTTTGAGCGACCTACAAATTACATTTTCGCGGCGGACAGCGAGATCGATTGTTAGGCCAGACGCTTATTGACTTAACGCCGTGCATCGAATAATAAGTAGATCCTTTCCTATCTTATATCGCAGAGAGGTCCTATTATTGGCGGCATAAAATGAATTTCACATTCCAGTGGCGTGTCTTTTTGTTTGATCTTTGACCCTGTTACAAGACATGACGTAACAAAAGTTGTATAAATATTGAGATTGTTTTTATGAATCTTGCGTAGTTTATCTTTCTCATTTTTGTGTAAGCTTTTTATAGCTTCAATTTTACTTCAAGGCTCTCTAAAAACTAACTTCCATTTTTAATGTGGGAAATTATCAAATGACCCTCTTTATGTGAATGCAGTCAAAGTTTGATACTCCCTATCAAACTTTGACTGACTCAAACCCACCATTTTCTTTCTAGAGCCCTTTGTGTACTATATTTATTTGGCCCAAATTCTAGGGGAATGGTATCCTCTTAAACAAAGAAGGCAGCATTGCAGTAAGGTCACATAATTTAAGACCTTTTGTATAACTTTAAACCTTTCATAATCTCCTACATCATTATAGTGATAAGTCAACGGCATTTGTTTTTTACACAGATTTTCAACCTCCAATTTCCAGCCTTTTTCTGTCACCAGCCTTAAATTTATAGGTTATCTTTACGCCATTACGAATCCTATTTTGAGGCAATGCTTTTGTACCATTGTAACGAGCGAACACCGTAAGAGCCATAATTCATGTTAAGTGGGGTTGCGTGGTGGAACCCATTACGCAAATAGCTGGTACCCACCCCCAACTTGAATAGGAGTTAATTGGAAAACTTGGACAAAATCAAGGCGACTTGTGATTGAATAAAAACTGGTTGGTGATTTTGTAAGTTAGGTAAATGTTGCTGGGTGAAAATGTACCTACTTAGGTACATATTAAAAAGAAAAGGGGAGTTTCATAATTCACCAGCTTTTGTTACTTAAATGATAGGTTTAATCATTACTAATATTCCATTTGACACAAAAAGGCATCAGACCATTTTCATACCATAGACTTAAACAGCACATTTCATAGATTTTAGAGGGACAATGAAACACCATCAAAATATACCTACCGCAACCAAATTCATCCAAAATCGATACTTTTTACAATCATACATGCTTTCTCAACATTTCGAATCATACTCGGAACATTTCAATACTTTACGATCCAAAATGGCAGACATTTGACGAACTGAAATGGTTATCAAAAGGCACGCAAATAAATCATAAGAAACATTTACATTTCTATCGAAGATTGTAGAAATCTAAATGGCTCTTACGACCTTTAGCTCGTTGAATTATATTAAACTTGGCTGTAATTTTGTTTATAGATCAGAGTAACAGTATGCATAGGCTACTTTTTAACCATGTATAGGAAATATTGCACTCAGGACAAGGGACTGAGCAACTGACTTCATACTTAATGAGCTACTTTTTTACTTATTGAAAAACTTCTTGGCCTTTAGGTGTAGGTAGCCCAAAAATCTCAAGTAATTCAGCCAAAACAACTTTATAAGGCTTTATAATATTTAAAAGTGTAACAGAAATAGTCACAATTTCATATTCAGCTGCGACAAGTCTAAGAACTTAGTAATGAAGTTATAAAAACTTAATCCTGACCCGTTTTCTTTGACAGTTCTTATAATAAATGCATTGGAAAAACCAGCTGTTACCCGAACGATTTTCGATCTAAAAATTTACATAGACATTTGAAGAAAATTACAGGTTAGGGAATTGGGGTAAAAAGGTTATATGAGAGGAAGTTTAAACGTTGTTTTGGTAACCGAAAAACTGTCAGGAAATCAGTCATAGGTATGAGCATGTGATGCTAAGGATAGTCTTGAGCATGGATTTAGATGGATATAGAGGAAGAGGATGACCTAAAACGGTGGATGAATTGGGTGAAATACTATCAAAAGATGGCTAGAAAGGATGATATTTGTGAGGCGACGGAAATAGAAAAGTATGTGTTCATCATCAGCCTTTTTATCGTCCCACTGCTGGGCACAGGAAGAAGGATCTGTATGAAGAAGGATTGAGCCTATTCACCACTCTTGCTCAATGCGTAAATTAATACAGAAACAGGCATTTAAAAAGCTTTCATTCAAAAACGGAACGTGGAACGCTCAAGAAGTGTTTATGTCAGATGTTTATAGTTCTGAATAATAATTTATATTGTATTTGCGGGACCTGGAAAATACAAAAAACCAACGAACGTTCCCATTTTATCCAGTGTTATTTATTTTGCAAACCGCAACAACCCATTTCTGCTCTAATCCCGCTAAAATATGTAAATAACGTTTCATACGAAAAACGTCAAAACATTGCTAGTACATACATTTAATGTACAGAACAAGATTGGAGTATTCAATAACTTAGTGATACCATCATAGACTGGCCGGCTAGGCCAGCCCCGAAATGAAGCCGGCGCGCGGCGCGGCGGCGCGGCCCCTGACAGCGCCACCGAGACGCCGCCCGTCACTGGCCGTCACTTTGACTTTTGATTTTGATTTTGTTTACTTGTGTTTTTTATAATTATTTATTGTAGTGTTTAAGTGCAAATAAATAAAACTAACGGATGCACGACGACAATGATGTGGTAGAAAGTGAAGGTCAATCTTCGGTATCACTGGATGCCGTGAAGAGATGCCCCCTGTGCCCCCAGGCACGCTTTTTTAAAGGTAAGCGGGGTTTGAGCGTACACATTGGGAAGGTCCATAAATCCCAGTGCCCAGGGCCTACCAATGTGACCGCGCCAAACCCAACTCTTATCACAACTACACCAACTCTCGATCCTTTTTGGCAAAAACTATCGAAATTCAAAAATTCAGTCCCAGTATTAAAGCGGGTTCCCCGTGGAGCCAGGCCTCTGGTTGCTCAACACTTGGCAGGTTGTGTTCGCCTGGCCGCACGAGAGAACTCGCAACGTGCTTGGGAGGAATTGCTCACCTTCCCCTATAGAATTCTGCATGTTCAGAAAAGTTTGGCAAACAAAAGTCACTAACAAAACAAATTAAAGACAATTGTACAACTTTAGGCCATACAGATTTCGATACTAAATTACCGACTCAAAGATGCTCAAATATTTCACGCCTAGTGGAATCAAAGTTGAGTGAAGGTGACATTCGGGGGGCTGCTAGAATTCTCTTCAGCAGTGATGTGGTGGCGCCGTGTTCTCCAGAGACACTCTCCGCTCTGGAGAGTAAACACCCTGCCCCAGCCGATGACCTCTCTTTTCCCGAACCTCCTGATCCGGACACAGATATCCTCACAGTTACAGGTCGACACCTGGTTACAGCCATAGGCTCCTTCAGATGCGGCTCTGCAGGCGGCCTCGACGGCTTGAGTCCGCAACATTTAAAGGATCTCACCTGCCCAAGCGCCGGGGAAGCAGGTGAGTCGCTTTTGAAGGAGCTTACGGCCCTGACCAACCTTATGCTCTCCGGCAAGGTGGACGAAACCGTCATCGACGTTTTGTACGGAGCCAATCTATGTGCTCTGCGCAAAAAGGATGGCGGTATTCGTCCAATTGCCGTGGGGACTACTTACCGTCGTATGGTAGCCAAAATCTGCTCTAAATTTTGTAGTGAGGAAGTTTCGGAAAAATTTCAGCCCCTGCAGCTAGGTTACGGCTCGAAAGGGGGCTGCGAGGCTGCCGTACACGCCCTGTCGACCTACCTAAATCATGGGAAAGGAGATGTCATCCTGAAGGTTGACATCAAGAACGCCTTCAACTCGGTGAATAGGGACACCTTGCTGGCAGAAGTCAAAAAAGAAATACCCAAAATTTACAGTTTTCTTTGGCAATGCTATAGATACCCAACAAAATTATTATATCGGAACAACCTGTTAGAATCCGCTGTTGGCTGTCAACAAGGTGATCCACTCGGGCCTGTGATTTTTAGTTTGGCGATTAACCCAATTATTCGGCAGCTAAATTCTGAATTTAACGTGTGGTATCTCGACGACGGGACCCTGGGAGGCAACAGAGATACTGTTCTTAATGATTTAATTTTCCTAAAAGATAAATTCCACGACATTGGCCTCGACCTCAACCTATCTAAATGTGAACTTTTTATACCCGACTCGACTGACAGACAGACTATTCTTCAAAATTTCCTCACAATAGCTCCTGAAATTAAACCGATAGACCAAAGTTCTCTTTGCCTCCTTGGATCGCCTATACTGGAAGATTCATTTTCGGATTTTATTGAGAAGAAAATTCAAAATTTTAATGATGTTTCGGAAAGGCTACTCAAAATTAATATGCATGCAGCCATCACCATCATACGGTACTGCTGTTTTGGACCAAAACTTACATATAACTTGCGTGCTTCCCATTTATGGAAGCACACCAACCTTTTGGACAAAATCGACGAAATTATAAGACATACACTATCATCCATTTTAAATGTGGCCTTGGACGACAGAGCTTGGTCTCAAGCGACTCTTCCCATCCGTATGGGAGGACTTGGCGTCCGTAAAATTTCCAGTGTAAGTTTACCGGCCTTTATTTCCTCGGTCCATGGCACTGAGAAATTGATCAGGAAAATATTACCCACCACACTGGTCAATTTTGAGGTGCCAAGCCTGACTGAGGCTTTAAACGCTTGGAAAGTCGCATGCCCGAACACCGACTTACCCGCCAACCTGTCCTCTCAGAGACAGTGGGATGAGCCGCTCTGCAGAGTAATACGGAAAAGTTTAATCGATACGTCAATGACTTCTGCAGAGCGAGCGCGCCTACTGGCTGTGGGTGAATGGGAGTCGGGTCTATGGCTTCTTGCACTTCCGTCCTCAAACACAGGCACCATGTTTGATGACACCACCTTCAGACTCGCCGTTTGCCTCCGACTAGGTGCTCCATGCTGCTCTCCTCATCGCTGCCACTGCGGGGAAGCTGTCAACAGCCTCGGTCACCACGGCCTGTCGTGCAGCCGGAGTGCCGGCCGCATACCACGACATGCCAACATAAACGACGTGATCCGTCGCGCTCTTGTTGCCGTCGGCGTGCCAGCCGTACTCGAACCAAATGGCTTGGCACGCGACGATGGCAAGAGACCAGACGGCATGTCGTTATTTCCGTGGAAGGTGGGTAGGACTTTAGTGTGGGACGCGACATGCGTCGACACTCTTGCGCCATCTCACCTTCCCGGAACTGCATGTCGTGCTGGCTCCGCCGCTGCACAAGCAGAGAACCTCAAGCGGCGCAAATATAGTAAGCTTATAGGCAATTACATGTTTGAGCCGTTTGGGGTTGAAACTCTAGGGCCGTGGGGTCCGAGCGCCCACCTTCTTGCCAGGGATATTTCCCAGCGCCTGGTTGACACTTCCCGGGACCCAAAGGCTGGCTTTTATTTCGCACAGAGGTTGAGCATTGCCATCCAACGTGGCAATGCTGCCAGTCTTTTGGGTACATTACCCAGTGACAGCGATGAGGAGCAATTTTTTGATGCCCTATATTAGTTTTAAGTTGTATATATATATAAGTTTATTTTATTTTCAATTAATGTAAATATTTTGTGAATAAAGAAATTATAATACTGTAGATGTTCAAAAGCTTTCTGTATTTGTATAAAAGCTCCTGACTGTTTCCTGAGATACAGGCTATCCACCTAATTCAGGGGACAGAGCTTCTGTGTATTTTGTCATATTGTGGTTTCAGTAAAGAGTTATTAAGAGCTAAGTAAATATAAACTAGATTAAAATACAACTTTCTTTTTAGCGTCATTCCAAAATCTTTTAACCTTCATAACATGCTAAAACTTCATACTACAGAACTCTTAAACCACAATTGGTATAACCTCAAGCCTTCTCAAAGTATCAAGGAACTAAGATTGATAGTACCAGGTTTGACCTCCCGAACGTTAATACGAACACACGCGTGAAAGGTGATCCATCATCATTGTTGCAACAGTGGCTATTGGATATATTATTATTAATATAAAGTGTAACTAGTGAGCAATTGTTGGATAACTTTTGTATTAATTATTAACTGTACCTAGCGTTTTTACCCGCGTCTCTAGATAAGTTCTTTCCGTATTGGGATAAAATGTAGTAAAGTAGGTTTAGCCCTTAAGCCTACTTCAAAATAGTTTTGAAAAGGCTAGGCAGATGATGATATTGTCTCATTTTATCATCATTCCTAAATCGAATTAATTTAAAAGCCATGCAAGATTTTCGTCGCTACTATTTACAAAAGTGAAACTTTTCGCTCTGTATACAGAGTGGTCCCGTTTCACTAATCGCCTTATTTTAAGTAACGACCTCGTTAATAGGTTTGTAAAATTGTGTGTGTGTGTGATTTGTGTGTGTGAGGGTGAGCAGAGATTAAAGTCGAGATGATGTTTAATGGTAAAGTTTGATTTGTAAATGTGACTTTATCAATATGCATGCAGATACTTTAGATGAAGTCTTTCCTTTTTTTACACCACAATCTATACACACCTATAAGGTTGCGTATAAAGATTCTGAAGAGATATCGTTATATTTGTGTGTTTATTTGCAAAGTCTAAGATTCTTTTTCCGACTCCTTGAGCTGTTAAGACAGCTAAGAAAATATTTCATACATACATACACTTGCGCTCATACAAAGAGACTATATAACGTCTAACATAATTTAGAATACCGCCATTTCAGCAACATAAAGACATTCCAAGAGACAGCTCAGTCCCCTGGCGCGTCGCCAGAAGAGATGCATCTAATAACAGTCACCACAAATTGGACCACTACATAACCTTGTATTGTTGAAGTATACTGGCTTGTCAAAATATTGGGCCAGTAAAAATATTCTCAAACTATGTTGCTCTCTCTAAATCTAAATCTGAATCTATAATATAAAAATGAATCGCAAAATGAGTTGGTAAGCGCATAACTCAACAACGCCTGGACCAATTTGGCTAATTCTTTTTTTGTTGTGTTTGTTATTGTCAGGAGAAGGTTTATATGAAAAAAAAAATAGGGTAAAGTAGAGAAGTCAGTTGACGGGAGCGAAGCCGCGGGCAAAAGCTAGTTTAATAAAAATATATAGCTGAGTAAAAAAAAATCATTCTGAAATGGGCATTTCTTGTATGGAATCTTGATAAAAATATCCTAAATTGACAATAATCTTAAGGACATGATAAGGATTAATAAAATTTCAGAAGAAATTTTAGGCTATGTTAGCTAATGTTAGGCTTTTTTCATATATTATTTTCGTAAACTTACCTACCTTTCTTATTTGTTTCTTTTTTAATGATACTAAAACAAGAACAAATCTCTGAGAAAATCATACATTTAAAATACAGTACATATCTACTTAAACAAACCCCATATTCCATCATATAACAGTGTAACTTAACTATCACATTTTATCACAAACCTCTGATATACACATTATAAAACCGATCGAGGACGGCGCAAAAAAACATCGGATGTAATTGAATAAATCGATTAAGTACATTCGATAGCGCGGTATCGATTCTGTACGCGGTTAGCTATCTAATCGATATCTACAATCGGTCTGACTCGAGTCCGTGGTTGCGGAATTTATTTATAGATTTAAACGCTCAAGTACTTTGATCTAACTGGATTTTAGTTGATATAACTAAACTATCATATTTCGTCAAGAACCTCTCTGAAATACACTTTACAAAGCCGGTCTGCAATGGCTCAAAAAACATCGAATGGTAATTAAATAAATCGATTAAACTAGATACGCAGCGATAAGCTGTCTAATCGATATTTTTCCAATCGGTATGACTCGAGTCCGCAGCATTTATTTTTAGACTTAAGTGCTTAGGTAATTAGGTGTAACCTGGTGTAACTGGATTTTAGTTGATATAATTTAACTATCATATTTCATCAAAAACCTCTCTGAAATACACTTCAAAAAACTGGTCGGAGACGGCGCAAAAAACATCGGATGTAATTGAATAAATCGATTAAGTACATTCGATAGCGCGGTATCGATTCTGTACGCAGCGGTTAGCTATCTAATCGATATCTTTCCGATCGTTCTGACTCGAGTCCGTGGTTGCGGAATTTATTTATAGACTTAAATGGTGTAATTGGATTTACGTTGACTTGAAATCAATATTCAAGGCTTTAGAAGGAATGAAAAGTTTTGTAGAATTACATAATATTAAGTAGAATTAAATGAAGTTCTAAACTAAATATGGTTAAATTAAAGTATCAATATATAGAGAGCATAATATAATGAGATACCGACGTCTAAAACGATACCAAGACATATTTTTTTACTTCATCCTCCGAGCCTTTTTCCCAAGCATGTTGGGGTCGGTTCTCTGGTTTAATGAAAGTCGATCCTAACTTTTTGGAAAAAACTTTTTCCCAATATCTAGTAAAAAATAAACCAACCATAAATTTCATTCTCACAAAAAAACAATCCTTTATATCCAGATCCATTTCAACATTCGTCTTCTATCAAAAAGACAAACTTACCTACAAAACGTTGCATATCACCATCCTTACCGTTCAATTTTCAACTTTATTTGTTCTACCATAGGGTGTAAAATAAATTAGCTTGTAGTAACCGTTACTTCCTTGTTTTCCCCCTTCGTATATAATTTATCATGAAGGGAAACAAAGTGGGAAGATCTACACCCAATTTGTCATGACTCGGCAAGTAATCAAGTAACCAAGCTTATCAGACACCCCCCCTCACCTCCTCCCTCTCCTTTGAACAGATGACGCGGATTAATTGATTACCTTCATAAGATATTATAGTTGGGTATGACAAATTCTGGTCCCTTTATTTTGAATGGTGTACTAGAGCCTATTGAATGCTTCGGAAGGTAAGTTGTCTCCTGTTCGCAGAAATCGTTATTCTTCACATATAGTATTTCTTTGTCTATCTGCTTATAATATTATAAAGATGAAAAAATAATAATTTTGTTTTTGTTTGAAATGATTATCTAAACGAATGATTTTACACCATCATCCGTTTAGATTTTGTCAACAATATCCAAAATCTCGATTCCCGACTTAGGAGCGAAACCACACGCAAAGATGGAAACAAAAAAAAAATACCAACTTAACTATTGTGCATTCAATGAACTTAGTAAATCTACGATATCATAGCTGACAACATATACAAAGTTTTTCACTAGATACATGAAAGCGTGCAAAATGGTCAGACACATTTGAATTGAAACAGCATGAAACAAAGATCAAGTTCTCTCGTTATCCCGAACTCACGTTCAAACAAAGCTATGGGGTACGAATTCCCATGAAACAAGAACCGAACTTGCTAATATTTAACGCAGACCGCTTTCTGAAACAAATTGGATCGCAAATCCGTCTGACTTCTGACTTCTGAATGATAAGCGCAGTAGCGATTGATGAGAGTTCTAACTTTCGAATGGTATTCGTATGTATGTCGTAGCCATATCGTAGATTTGAACACTTCATGAAAAGCTTGAGCGTTTCATGAAATGGTTGCGTTTCATGAAATGTTCATATTAATTTGACCAGATCGTTAAATCGTCAACATTTCTCGATTTTGTCATCCACGTCTGGCCGTATGGTATAATAGGGTATCCATAAAATATTTAATATAAATCCACAATATTTTGGGTCGACCCATTGGAGTTTAATTCATAAAATCTGGTAGTTGTGAAATTTTTCACAGCTCAAAATTGTCAGGAGGCAAAAAAACTTAGTTTTTTTTTTCATAACTTCAATTGTAAATATTAAGAGTAAGAACTTGTTCATTGTCCTTTAAGTTCGACATACATAATAATTTAAATATAATATAATAGGAACTTTAGTAACCTTTTAGGAATCTTAAAATAGAACACACGTAATCTAAAATGACGTAACCTGTAGGTTTACTGCCTCGTTGGTCTAGCTGTCGCAAGCGCAGCTGTCGAGCACGAGGTCTCGGGTTTGATTCCTGTGTCGAACCGAAATCGCTTTGTGGGTTTTAGAGACTTTCACGAAACAGCCCGCAGCCTGGAGGTTGGTATTTGTGCATCGGAGAGCACGTAAATGTCGGTCCTGTCTGCGCCTGATCTCTCTCCGGTCGTGTTGGATTGTTGTCCCATCGGACTATGGTGTATAAGTGAAGGAATAGTGAGTGCACCTGTGTCTGTGTGTCACCTCGCAAATTCTTGTGCACTATAATATGTCCTGCGCAGTTGGCTAATCTCCTTACATGAGAACAGCCGCCGTAGCCGATAATTGGCTAAGAGGACATTATTGTTGCATACTATGTTGCAGACTATCGGGGTAGATGAGTTTTCACCACCTTACCTAGGTCTGCGCTCAGCTGGCTCGTTTGGGATGCGTTCTGAGAGCGGTGGGTTCTTGTATCTGTTGGATGTTACACTCGCTACTACTCGCAAGAGGTTATAAGGGTTACATCGCTGGTAAATAATTCCATGGGGCTTGGAGTAAGAAAATTAAACAACAAAGTATGTTCCTATCATATATATTGTTATTAATAACACAATAATAGTCAATAAATAGCTCAATGGGTTTCTTTGGGATATAAACCTATTTTTAATGTATTGAATCATTTTTAGTCGTTCACCATGTCCAGCAGTTTTATGAACTTCCTTTAATATTTCAAAATACTTCTACATCGGAAATATACGGATAGTAGGATCGTCGACGCATTTTTTCTTAAATATAAGATATTCCTCATCTGCAGTTTCCATAACGTCATATTTTGACAGCCTGCAGTAATAGTCCATGGACTTCTTTGGCGTGGTCACCCTACTGTTCTTGATTTGTTTTATAACCTTATAATTAAAAACCATTGTTATAATTCGCCAACGTAGAATTATTTTATATTATTATTATTTTCGTCGTACACTCTTTTGTCACTTTCCTCTTCAAACGAATTATTAAATTTTTCGCTACGAGAATTTTCATTGCAGTCAACGGCCGCCATCTTCAAACGTAAATAAAGCGTTGGCAGCGCCCCTAGGGGCAATTTACATAACTATTTCACGATGTGATCAATTAATTTTGATCATTTCATGAAGAAGCCGAGCTTTCAGTTGCACATATCGAGAAACGATTTCTCATCATTGATTTGCCCAAGTCACATCATGATGTGGCCAATAGACAGTGAAACATTTCATGAAACGGGACCATTTCATGAAATGGTCGAGTCATTTCATGAAGTGGTTAAGTCTACGATAAGGCCACCACATGTAGATAGGTACGGTAGACCGCACATCAGTGGTAACTGTCATGCACCTTAACTCAATAGTGATAAGTACGATTTTCCTATAAAACTGTTACCACTGACCTAAAGTTGACTGTACTTTATCTGTGTAGTTAAAGTTTAAACGCTTTGATAGTTAACTTTAAGTGTAATCCTTAGATTTTATATAGCGTGACAGCGGTTTTGTTATTTACAAAAACGAAAAAAAGTTGAGAAAAGAAAAATATTTCAACAAATCCTTACTAATAGCTTTAGCTTAGCTTAGGATAATACTAGCTTTGTCTGGAGGGCTTTTTCGCTAAAATTTGGTAAGAAAAAGTCCAATGCTTGTGCAAAGACAGGCTACTTTTTACCCGGTTGCGGAAAGTGGTTCTCACTGGAATTTAAGATTTCTTTATAAAGCTCATTGTATTACCCACTTATCAAATATTTTAATACAAACAGATTATGGTAGTTTTTGCGGGGAAAACGGACCTCCCCAAATAATCTCCTAAGATGTTAATTCCCTTCATTTTATTGAGAAAACAATTCAACACCTTAATTCAAAAACTTGGTATCCAAATTGCTTTGCATAAAATATTTCAGCCAAACTAATAAACGGGATCAAAGCTTTTGCGAGGCATTCCCGAAATTGAACAAAGCTTCGAATATGCTTCATAAAATTTTCATTTAATCTGCCTTAATTTTTAGGGTTCCGTACCCAAAGAGTAAGACGGGACCCCCGTCTGTCACCAGGCTGTATCTCACGAACCGTGATAGTTAGAGAGTTGAAATTTTCACAGATGATGTATTTCTGTTGCCGCTATAACAACAAATACTGAAAACTAGAATTCAATAAATATTTTGGTGGCTCCCATACAACAAACATGATTTTTTTGTCCGTTTTATAAATAATGGTACGGAACCCTTGGTCGCACTTGGCCGGTTTTTTAGATCAAGAAATCATTGAAACGAGGTCTGACCTTTTTACAAAAGTCGGTCAATTAATTAATTAATTAAGAGAGAATAATGCATCATTATTAATGCATGTTTGTTGAAAGCCGTCAAAAGCGTATAATTTAATCAGTGGAGAGTAAAAGCAATATTAATATTATTCGGGAGAAGTTTTCAGAAATAATTTTTAATGTAGGTAAGTAGTACGTAAACGCTTTATAATAATAAGGTTCGAGGATGCCACCTTGCGTACTCGGGTAAAAAGTAGCCTATGAGTATTTACCTATACATATAACCTTCTTAGAAAACGCATTTTTTTAATGATCGAACGAGTCTTTGGATTAGATCAATCTATCAAAGTACTTAGGGTTTATTTATACCTATACCTAAGAATATATGATAGAGAGCAATACAATACTAAATTCATATAATAATTACTTTCACTACCTATTTTTATAGGAACTTTAAATAAAAACAAAAATATTTCTCCTTCAATTTTACCGTAAACAAAACAAAAGCTTATCAGTGACAAACAAGAATTCCATTAAAAAAGAAATTCTTGGAACGCCATCTTGTAATTTTTCCAATAATTTTCGGCACAAACTCAGTTGATTGAATGTTCTTCAGTAGGAACAAAGCGTCTTCTATTTTATATTTTTGTACTAGCTTTAAGCCGCGGTTTCGTTCACGTGAAATATCTACACGTCAGTAAAAAAGAAGTTACCTTTCTTTTACATGACATAAACTGTTTCTCCAATTTATTTTATTTTACAAACGTCAGATAAAAAGAAGCCTATATTATATGCCAAATGTAATCCTTATCACTTCAACTGAATAAAACACAGTTGCATTAAAATTGCTTTGTAGGTATAATTTAATATTACTTCCCATTAGCCTCACTTGCTTTGTATAACTTTCTCAGGCATAACTTGTATTGTAAGTACAAAAGCGATTGTGAACACATGCATTTTTGAAAAGAATATCTATGGAGTTTCTTGTCAGTTCTTCTCCATGAGACCCACTCTTTGGAACCGTTCAACTAACTTGGCGTGCTAAAGGAGCTATTTGAAGTAAAAAAAATACAGGTTTCAGTAATCGTGAAAGCGCAACAAACATACAAACCCACATTTTAAAAAACATTACCAAAGATAATTTCCCAATAATTTCCATTACGGACTCGGTTGATTGAGCGTTCAGCAGCAAGAACAGAGCGTTATTATTTTAGTACTGAGCCGTGGGAACAGAGCGATGGCGGTTAAATTGTGTGCTCGGATGACACGAGAACGATAACTTTGTGTGAATGTCTTGTACTAGTAGATATGTTACTTTTATGTTGTTGTGGTACTTTGTAGGTTTTCGTGTTTTTCGGTTAAGAAAATCTTTTGAAAACCGACCAAGTGCTAGACAAGAGTTTCGTATCATTATCTGAATAGACTTTTTCCAAATATGTTGGGGTCTGCTTCCAGACTAACTCGATGCGGCTGAGTACTAGTGTTTTACAATAAACTGTTGTGAAGAGTCCCGTAAAATTCTCATAAAAGAAAGAACAATATAGATGCATATGTTTTATAGGAGTCCTCTAAAATTCTTATGTCATTCTTGTCTTCAGTATTTGTTATTACAGAGGCAAGAGAATTAGGTACTTAAATCATCTGTGAAAATATCAACTATGTAACTAACACGGTTCATGATTATTTTATTTATTTGTTGAGGTTTATAAGATAGTGGATACAGCCTGGTAACAGGAAGGACATACGGATGGCGTAGTCGAGAGGGTCCAATTTTACCCTATGAATATTATTATAATTAAATTATTCAACTACAAACAATACACTGCAAAAATAATAATTAATCGCGAACCGAAACAATACCAATAAATGTCTGTGATGATATTGTACGATTCAGTTTTATTGGCTCGAATCAATTCAATGTTCTGTTTATAGCGGGGTAACAATAGGCCTGTCCTATTACCCTTACCCCTTATTACCCGTTACCCGTTACCCCAATCAGTGGGGGCAATAAATGCCTGAAACAAGGGTTATTTGTTAAACCGAGTATTGTTATGTAGTTTATTGAATATGGTCGTTTTTATTAAGCTTGGGGTAATTCGAGTCAGCAGTGAAATTTTTATTTTTATGCTAAGTTTTATACACCTTTTGCTAGAGTTTATAAATACAAATAAGTGTTGCTGAGAAGTTTATTGCGCCACTTCTTCTTCTCAGTAATAACACATAAGAAGTGGTGAAGGGTGGACGTTTTTGGGGCTGTCTGATGTAATTCTGACGTTCAAAAGAGCTGTATTTCAGCCCAACGAAAGAAACGATTTTGGTTTTAAATTAATATTAAAGTTATTTACTTGGATTAGTTGTTATTTACACAGTAAGTTTGAACGTAGGTACATTACTTACATTAATTACGCGTACAATAATTACAAAAAAAACGAAATACAAACTTTACCTAAATACTAGAAGTTAAACCGTTTGCAAGCATTTAAATAATTCAGTTCCTAAACCAAGTGCTTACTAACAAACCAACATTGGTTCAGTTACTAAAATAAACACATTTTAACCAGGTTCTCGTTTAACTGTGTACACAAAGTTGAACCTGTAGAGTTAACTGTGGTTTACACTAGCGAGCGTAAATAAATAGATGGGAAATTGAAAGATTTTTCGGAAAAAACTCTGAGGCAGGATACTATTTATTTGCAATGGAGTTTGGTTTCAATTGGTGTGGATTATGGTTGTTTATATTTTTCAGTGAATTTTGACCAATTTTTACATTTGAACATTCTTTAAACTCATTTGATCAAAATAAGTATTTATACTACCTACATAAAATAGATTTTGTCCAAGATTTTGGTAAAATGTGTTATATTTAAAAGTTGAAATAAATCTTTCATATATGGCATATACTTAACGTTATATTAATAAAGGTAAGCGGTCAGTTTGAATGTTTGTAGGAAATTGTACCTCTAAACAGTTCAATGATTCTGTCAGCTTAATTGGTTTGGGTCTTCCCATATGAATTAGAATCTATGTAAACTAATTAACAAGGATATCCCGGGACACTGGGGAGATATGATTCTCGAAAGGTAAAGGTACCCAAACACACATACTTATATAAGTTCAACTACATATACACAGCTACATACTCTAAGTATTTTTAGTACTTGGTTCAGGTCAAAATTAAGATTTTATGTGACTTAAGAACGCCTGTTGACTATTTTTCAGTCATAACAGTCCTAACATTATTGATTGATTTAAAGGATGTTTAAAGCAAATTCTCCAGGTTACCCCTAAAATAGACTGTCAAGTAAAACCCTATATCTAGGCATTTACCTACTCACCTCAAAAATTAACAGAAAAAAACCCAACAAAAGACTACCATGATATCGAAATATTTTGCCTGCTTTTACAAAAAACAGCTGACTCACGACTTTCAATACTTCACCAGATCAGCAATATGTATTCAATACATGTGTTCAATTTATTCTTTAGTTTTCACAAACATTGGAGGAATATCGCTTGTTGAAGCAAGCGAATTGGATAGAAGTAACGTGTGGTTTTCATATATCATTGTTGAAGGTGATAGATCAATGATAACTTATATTTTTCGTCTGGTTACGTACCTAGGAGAACACTTAAAGAAAAGGTAGTTTCTCTATTTTTTTGCTGATTTCTGAAAGAGTATATTTTTGTATATAGTATATAGTGTTATATTTTTTTTTAAGTTTCCATAGCTTTCGGTTTCTTTTGTTTCATTTTGTATCCCCAAACTTCAAGACAAGAATACATATATGTTCTATATATGTATGTATAGAAAAGTTCTAAATATGTATCTCACATAGGTTCGCTGACCGAGCGCTTTGAACGTAAATATTCAGGAGTAAAAGAGGATTTAAGAATTCCAATTACAAAATTACTGAATGCCGGAAAACCTTCTATAATTTGTTTCAATAAATTCCATAGAAATAGCATTATATCCTTGCTATTTTAGCCACCTTCACTACTGATTTTCACAACAAAACAAAAATAAATTAGGCAATTTCCAAAGTCACGCTCGTTACGCTCAAAAAGGAACGGAATTCCTTTATAAAACTGGCTGCAATCAAGAAACACTATTTGTAAGACTTTGCCAACTTGGTACTAAAATATATACAGTGCACCATGCATGCGTGCTTGCCAAGTTTTCTCCAAAACAAATGACTGTCGTTAGTGGAATGGTCGAATTGAATACTGTTACTCAATTTTGGAAATAGTCTCGTTTATTTCGCGTAAAGTTGGCTACAGTAGTGGTGTTAGTTAAGCTCTTTGAAAGGGGGTTTTCGTCAGTTCTCTGCATTACGGATTAGCAGAAATTGATGGTAGATATATTTTAAAGTAGGTATAGGTGTAGCTAAATTAAGTTTAACGGCGAATTGTGATAAATCTAACTAAGCATAATTTTTTGTAATCCTGTCATCCTACATCGAAATGGTGTGACCGATTTACAAAATGTTTCTGAATATTATGTTTGCTCTGCATCACCTAGGTCGAATGGAAAGAATGCCTATGACATTAAGTCCGCCTATGTAATGTTTTTGCCGAATAAAGCTTAAATAAATATTAAATTCAGACTTAAAACTGATGTACCTAGTTAGTATTTTGCAAAATGTTTGCGTCAACTTATTTTATGTCCAAACACTACCTTTACCCAGATTTACCTTTTTTTTTTTTAACGACGTAAAAAATCATCAAATGACCCCTCCCGCTGTGGGTTAGCAGCGGTGAGGGAGTGTCAGACTCTTACTGACTAAAAGCCGTCGTGTTCCGTCGTAGGCCTTATGTGCTAGGGCCGCGGTACCTCTTTCGAACAACCCGCAGCCCCGGCAGGTGCCAGCCCTGCTGGGCCCTCTGGGGTTGCTGACATCTCTTTGAGGAGCGCGTGGAACAACGCGCGCCGCCGACACGGGTCTGTTGTCTAAAAACAGACATGAGCGATGAGCCACCCGAACTCACCGCCCACAGACCCACGCCTACGGTGGCCGGGAGTCGTCTCGCGACACCCGGCGCCCGTGGTGTCTACCTGCTCCAGCGCGGCGGCCGGGATGAGAGGTGCGAACTCTCTGACGTTCCGCCGCCTCCTTCTCGAGCATGACTGCTTCGCAGAAGGAGGCGACGGCATCCCATTCCCTTTCGCCCCGGACCATGGCTTGAACCAGGGCCGGACGCGAGAGGTCGCCGCCGCCCACAGCCTCGACGAGGACCCGGCGGTGCCCTTCCCACGCAGGGCACTCCTGGACTGTGTGGTCCACCGTGTCCTCGGGGCTATCCGCACAGTGGTGACACCCGGGCGCCTCCTCACGACCGATTCGATGCAGATACCTCCCGAAACAACCGTGTCCGGTGAGGACCTGCGTCATGCGGTACGTGAGGGCGCCGTGACTCCTCCCGAGCCACTCCTCAAAGAGGGGACTTACCGCCACTATGGTGGCGTGCCCTGCACTGGGTTGCGACAGTCGCTCCCTCCAGGCCACCATGACATCCCGCCGGAGCTCTGCCCGCTGCGCGACAACTTGTCGCGGCAACGGGGTTTCCCCCCGGCGCAGAGCCTCCTCGCGCCAGTCGTACAGGCGCAAAAAGACTCTCGCCTCCAGATCCCACGGTGGTAGTCCGGCTAGTAGGCCAGCTGCTGCGCGGGAGACCGTGCGGTACCCCCGGATTAGCTTAGTGGCTATCACCCTTTGGGGCACGTTCAGGTAGTGTACAGCTCGCGGCCGTACCGAACGTGCCCATACCGGGGCCCCGTACAGGGCCATGGACCGCAAGACTCCCGCGTAGAGTTTACGGCAGGGGGCGTTTGGGCCACCCAGATTTACCTAGGTTCAATTAAGTAGGTTCATACTTAATTCTGCTTACTACACACAAACCTCCTAAGTAAAACTGAAGGTAAATCAAGGAATTTAACATTTATATCTCATGGCAGCCTTATTCCCTTCAATGTGTAACCTGCCGACACAGATTAGCGCAACTCTGATGAAATTCCACGCGGCTCCGAAATGTTTGATAATGTCCGAACGGGACGACATGAAATAGATAGCTCTGTTTGTTTAGGGTTTAACTAGAATACATGGCTGCTGTGTGAAACACGTCACGTGTTTGCTAAAGTTTCAGTTTAGAATTTATGCGAATTTCGATACTCGTACAAGGTATACAATGTGTCCTGTAATGGGCACATGTCGAAATAAGGGAATCTATGAGTGCACAAAAACTTTTAAAATAATTCCTTAAGTAAGCACTAATTATATAAAGATTTTTAAATACTTATTTTTACCGTCGTTGCCGCATTACAAAAGCCACTGTAGGTATTGGAATTTGAAGAGAGCAAAATAATGTTCCATCTCTTTTATTTTGGGGCTATATGTTTCTCTCGGACCCGCATACTAAGGAAATAACTTTCCTTACCTACTTGAATAAATTATAGCGCTATATACACACGAATAAGATTCAAGATGGCTTTCTAATGGTTAAAGAATAAAAAGGTTGTGCAGTAAAACATAACTACGTCTCGTTTAATCCACATATTATTATTACACATTTTCACAATAATCTTGGTGCTAATATATCCTTCTCTCTTGTCAACAGAGCTATGCAATGCTGCGACGAAGATCCAGGCCTCGTTCCGAGGTCACCAGGCTCGCAAGGAGAAGGAGCAAGCCGTGAAGGATCAGGAACAACAGGATAAAGTAATAATTAGCTTTATTTTAGGTCAATCCTTACTTACTGAATAATGTAAAATGTGGTACCTCTGTCTGTTTGTCGCGCTCGCGCTAAAACAGCGGAACAGATTTAAAATATATTGGGTTGTGTACCCAACCCAACCTTACATACATTATTTATTGTTCATCCAGATGCGGAAAATAGTTCCCTCGGGATGCTGATAAAATCGCGGGGAACCGTCCTTAGATTTTAAAATCTTGGTGTACCTAATCAGAGTAAATCAATATAACATGCAGCGTGTAACAGAAAGAGCGCTTTCACACGATATTTTCCACACCGTTCTTAAAGCATTGTAAATCAAACTTTAGAAAATTTAATCGGCATATTAACCTCCTTTTCTATATCTTACAGGAAGACATCGAAAAGATTGACCTGTCCGATCCTAACTTGAACAAGGCTGCGACCAAGATACAGGCCTCTTTCCGCGGCCACAAAGTGCGTAAGGACGTCAAATAAGGTGACCACGACGTCAATACAGGGCGGGACTGTCCCTGACTTTGCAAACACGATATTATATAAAAAAGAATACCTTCAGTAAAGTAACGCCCATTTTAAACTGACAACATATGCGTCCGTTTTTTTTTAACAGCTGTAAAAATTGAGAGTGGAAGTTCTTTGCAAAGAGTTGTTTTAAGAAAACTGACGTCTATATTGTCAATGAATTTGGGTTCTAGTCACATAAAAATAACTTTGATTTAAGCAATTTATTTTTATTCATTACTAAGATAAGAATGAGTTAACTGGGTGGTTGGTAAATACATTGATTCCGATAGATGGTTTGATCGTCCATCTATCGATTTGACATCCAAATGTATTTATCGAATCGGTGTTTCAAAAGTGTGTAATATCGAATAGTGTTAAGAGAGATACATCTCTAGTCGAGTAGTGATGTGAAATATTTTTTTTTTGTATGTATTTTTTCTAACTTTTTTTTGTTAAAATTCGTGTTTGCGAAGTCATTGATATTTGAAATGTTTACTAGTAAAGTAAAGAGTGTAATTCGTGTAGAGTATGTCAATTCTCTACTGTATGATTGTCAATTTTTGTCTCGTACTTATTGTTGTTAATAACCAAGGAATTGTGTTGTTCTTTTGAAAATGTTAATTTCGGTTGTAATTTTTTTTTAATGATGTAAATGTATATGTTTTCCATCCAAATTACATTTCTTAAAAATCGGTCCTGTTTATGTGCACTGGCTTTGTTTTGGTAACTGGTCTTGCCGTTTTTCCTAATCTTTTTTGCAAAATTAAACATTAAGTATAATCTTTTTCCTAACAATGTATTTGGCATTGGATTGACGTGTCTCATGAATACCAAAGAGTAGAAAATACTGAAAGGAGTGAATTGAACTATTTATAACATAATAGATATCTATCCCGTTTTTTCTATTATAAATTTTGATCACACTACTTCGTGTACCTATATAAATAAAATATGGGCATTTTTTTATTATTTTCATTAATTAAATAACATTCCATCTTCTTTCAATGTTTGTTGAGAAATTAATATTTTTATTTAGATTAATGTAGATTTTAAGATTAAATAGTTTTTAGTGGCAAACCAAAAAGCTTTGTATTATTTAAAATAAGTTGTATTGTGAATACCGCAATAACATTTCAAATGGTTTATTTATTTCAAAAGATATCATGTGTTGGTTTACAGTGGTTGTATTACACAGTTTCGCTGGATTTTCCTGTAAATTGCTGGTATATTTAGGGTTTATATTAAATAAAATATTTAATATTCGCCTATATTACATTTTCGTTTTATTTATTTTCCTTACCTACAGTTTACTAACGCTTCTTCACAGAAAATAAAGCACGTTTGAAACTAGGTAACCATCTTACCATTTATGCAGGTAGGTACAACATAGCTTCTCGGAGTAATTTATAGGACTTCTATTAAGTAAGTATAACTATCCTAGACTGAACTAACAGCTAAAAACAACATCGTGAGCAAACCTAGACTTCAAAGTCTGATATAACAAAACCGACTTAGAACAGGCTCATAAATAGGACTGGTTCACCAATGCCGTTTTCTTCTTAACTATGAATCTTTATTCAGAAAGCATGGTATTACTTTCAAATTGCAAGCTGGTTGATTAACAATATGTATATAATTCCTTCTGTATATGAGAGCAATGATAAGGACTTTATATTATGTCGATGATTAATGTCAAAACCATAATGGTCTTATCCACATAAATATCATCATCGATTTAAATTCCCAACGAATTTGCTTTACAAACAATATTTGTCGTTTACAATATGAGTTCTGAAATCATTTATATAAGGCTTGATTTCACCCATATCAACGTCACTTCTCTATTGAATATCTTTTAATTACCACTAATGAAACAACACCCTGCAATCAATTTTCATACTTATTACTATAGAGTTAAAGTTCGAAATCGCGTGGTTGTTTCATTTGAATTTGAATGTTGGAGCGAATTTTTAATTATTGCCTACGTTGGCTTGTAGTAGTTTTGATATGAGAATGCTTTGTTTTATAGCTGAATAATCCATGTTATATCTACGTAATAATTAGACCGTAGTGAAAACTGAAATGACGAATTTGAAATTCTGAATCTATCAGTATTTTTGCAACTTTCATGTTAAAATTATATTAAAAAAAAAACAAATGCAAACAGTTTTATAGCAGTTTATTTTCTAAAAATTAAAAGAATTATGAATACATTGGACAAGAATTGCATTAGACAGAAAAGCGTGGGTTTAAGGAATATGACGGAACTCTTCAATAAAGCAAAGAGCTGACGACTGAACGGCTAGATACGTAATTAAAACAGTTAATACAGAATACATAACAAGGTGAGTTCAACAAACCATATTGTATTAAAATCAGGCTTAACAGGAATCCCTGTATATCTCTAATGTGATGGTCACCCATCCGTTAACTGTCCGCTAATAGCGCGCTCAAAATCTCTGCATAGACAGATAGATCATCATCCTCCGAGCCTTTTCCCAAACTATGTTGGGGTCGGCTTCCAGTCTAACCGGATTCAGCTGAGTACCAGTGCTTTACAAGAAGCGACTGCCTATCTGACCTCCTCAACCCAGTTACCCGGGCAACCCGATACCCCTTGGTTAGACTGGTGTCAGACTTACTGGCTTCTGACTACCCGTAACGACTGCCAAGGATGTTCAATGACAACCGGGACCTACAGTTTAACGTGCCATCCGAAACACAGTCATTGGTGTCTAAGATATACTTAGAAAGTACATACAAACTTAGAAAAGTTGCATTGGTACTTGCCTGACCTGGAATCGAACCCGCGCCCTCATACTCGAGAGGTTGGTTCTTTGCCCACTAGGCCACCACGACTTTTTCATAGACAGATAGATCTTAAACTAAATATGAATTTAGGCAATCAAAGATTAGAAATTAAGGAATATGAATCAATCATTTAAAATCAAGAATATAAATTGAATTGGTGATGAATGAATTCGGATCAGTTACAAAATATAATTAAGAAATATAAGAGTTATTACTAAATTACTTCAACTAGAAAGCAGTTTTCCACAGTTGGCACCAATCAACTTTGCATTTCTGAAATTTTATAATTTACATCTTACGCTGGTGTATTCTTTTTTTACTGTTCATCTGCCTATATTTCCCAGCCATGCTTGAGTCGGCTTCCAGTCTAACCAGATGCAGCTGTGTACCAGTATTTTACATGGAGTGACTGCCTTTTTGACTTTCACAGCCCAGTTACCTGGGCAAACTGATGTCCCTCGGTGAGGCTGGCTGTTACACTTTCTGGTTTCTGACTACCCGTAACGACTGCCAAAGATGTTCAAATGACAGCCGGGACCCACCAGTTTATCGTGCCTTTCAAAACACGGAAGTACTCATTATGACAAGATGAGATGGTTGCATGGTTGCTGAACCTTATGATCGATCGATCAATCGAGCTCTTGGTTACTGTGACTTTTGATTGATTTTTACTATTGTGCTATTTAAATATACACCTGTCAATATTTGTACGAATAAATGTGCAAGGAGTCAAGTAGCAAACTTCAGAAATGCTAAATTAACTATCGCGTAACTGTGCTTTCTTAGAATTCATATTAACGGCAATTATATAAAGCCAATGGAAACTGACAATAGTTTGGCTCTTAACTAGTGTGTCGGTGATTAGACTTAACATAAGGATAATGATTTCCATTATTCTGATTATTCAGATGTATTGGTACAGATGGAATATGACCCTTCCCACTAACATTATCACCCTTATTTAAATCATTATGATCAGCCACAGTTCTTCTAATATCAATTACTAACGGATCTTCATACTTATGGGCGTTTCTTATTTTGATTTCAACGTCTTTCCAAGCCCTCCAAATTCTGTCTAAAGCTTCTAATCTAGGTATTTGATAGAGAACATTATCTGTTTCTGGATTCACTGTATTTTGTGTCATGTATTGATTAGTTTCTGGGTTTTGTGTATTCGGTGTCATATATTGATTAATTTCTGGGTTCAGAGTATTCGGTGTCATATATTGATTCGTGTCTGCGTTCACGGAATTTGGTGTGATATATTGATCCATTTCTGGGTTGTAAGGAGAAGAACTTACATCATTTGGAAAGTAAATTATACTATTATCTGGAGAAGAAGAATAGCTGTTTCCATTAGGACTGTTATCTGGAGTTACACTATAGCGGTTACTATTATCTGGAAATTGTATTATTGGTGCCATTCGAGTAGGCAAACAGTTATCGTAGACATTTTGATAGTAAGGATTGTTGAAATTTGGAGGACTTTGCAAATAATTCCAAGGGTCTTGGCTTCCGATAGGTAAGGTTGCTACTTGAACTGCGGGAGACTGAAGCTGAGGAGTAGGTGCTTTTTCTTCAAATTCTTCATAGTTGTGTTTGGTTATTGTAATGCAGCTGGGTTTGTCTGGAAAAAAATGATTGATTCAAAAAGGTCCTAAAACTTCCACAGTTTCCAATTTATGTAAATCATGTAAAGTATACCTTCCGTTTGGAAACAAATATTAATGTTCTGTGTTCGCTCTGCTGCAAACTTGAAAGAATTTTCAAAAAATACTTACCAAAATGAAACTAGTCTAGTATAATATTTCGCTACCTCAATTAACACCATCATCTTAATTTCAGGCAACAACAACAACAGGAGCCTGAAATGTCGACAAAACAGAATTATTGAAATTGCGAAATAGTCGCAGACTAGTTCCATTTTTATTTAACTAGGGGTTTCACTCGCATCACCAGAATGCAACAATTCTAAATCAGTCATATTCTTCCTAAAACACTTTTGGTTGATCCTAATTTTATATATCTTAATATTTATTTATCAGCTTTCGGCACACATATTTACAGTACTATATTAAAATTATGATGAAACTCACCTTTATTCGTATTTCCATCGTTAGGCTCATTCATGATTCTACCTCTATGTTCAATTTCAGGAACATCATAATCTTCCGAAGAGTCATGCGAGATGTTATCTTCACCTTTACGCGTATCAAGAGGTATCTTTTTAATACTTATTATATGAGTCCCATTCGTAATCTGAATAAAATCTGGATCGTCATCAGTATCTAAATCATCATCTTCTGTTGAATGGTTCTTTTTAGGTTTCTTACTCTTAGCCAAAGGAATATGTTTAGACTTTTTAAGTGGAATTTCATCATCTTCATCAGATCTGGTAATTGGTCTACGTTTTTTAACTGCTGGTAATGGCTCAGGTTCGTCTACAAAGAAATAAACAGGTTTTGGTTGAGGTTTCGAAAACTTTTTAGTTTTTTCACCTCTTGGCCTGTTTTTTTCATGTTCGTGATTAATTGAGTTTGTCTTAGTTTTCTTACCAGTTTCATTGTTGTCAGTTATTTCCTCATGTATGTCTGGATCATCCATGTGAAAAGTATCGTTCCTGTTATCATTTCCTTCATCTAGCTCATGTGTTTCTGATCTAGGTTCTATTACATAAGAGATGTTATTAGGATTATTGTCATTAGGAACAATTTCAGGTTCAGTTTCATTTGCAGGTAAATGGTTTTCTTTATTATTTACAGCATCATGTAACGCTTTCATTCTCATAACTTGAGCAGGAGATGGAACAACTTTTGTTTTAAGTATTACTGGGATTTTAGTCGGAATTATTTTTGGTTTATTGTTTACATAAACATTTACAGGTTTTGAAAGTCCAGGAGGCTGTATTTGTTTGATAGTGACGGGTCCTTTTTTAGGAAGGAGACGTATGTTAATTATCTTTGAGTCTCTATTTTTAGTTGGAGTACTTTGTCTTTCGTCTCTTTTCAGCTCGGTTTCATCACAGGGTTCATCTTCCATAAGATATTGTTTTTCTCTCTTTTGGCAGCTTTGTTGTGGTTCCAGTACCGTCTGAAAATATAAATAACAATAGAAGAGATGATTTTTACAAATAAAAGGATCCTGTTATTGTAACATCTAGGTATGTATAATTTTATATGTTTAATTTGTATAAAATAAATAATGTGGTCATACTTAATATTATGTTTATATTAAAATGCATTATATAAAAATTAAAGCGTGCATTATATTAAATTAAAACAATGAAACCTATAATATTTATATTAATTCAAGTCATGGGTGTCAAAGTCGGATAAAATATATTTTTAACGGACAATTCTTTTAATATTTAAATAATAATTTACATACTATCAACGATTTCAAAAACAATGAACTGACATGCAGACTTTATTTATTTATACATAAATAAGTTGCTTGCTATCAATATTATCTACTATACAAATTCGTCCCTTGCGACCCTAGAGAATCGTCCAGACTCCAGGACATACATATTTTCATAACTTTTCATCTATGTGTTTAGAGCGCGCTCTCACCACAAATATTTAGTAGGCCGATAGTTGATTTGGGTTCATAAACAGCAAATGGCATATTTACGTAATATAATAATAATATAATATAATGTCGGGACAAATTTTTACACACGGTCGGTCGGTTAAATTAACTTGTGTCATGGGTGCTAACACAACTGATAAATTGCATATAGCTACATATATACATATTTATAAATACATATTATAACACCCAGACCACGGCCAAAAAGCATGTTCATAACACAAATGTCGACCGAACCGGGAATCGAACCCGGGACCTCAGGTTCGTCAGTCCGGCATGGTGTACACCTTTGTGTAGTGTTGAGCTAATTTTTTTTTCAATATAAGAGCTCTTTCGGAACGTCAAGAATGTCCTGAAATCGGGTTCGGCCAGTAACATATGTACCCATACACCTTTATTACTGGGTTGTATTGAAGAACAAATCACAACGTTACAACTTGACATAATGATAAAGGTATCTAGTGTCGTCTAAAAGATCATGAAAATCAGAAGATCAGTTTTTATGAAATATCTCGCTATCCATCCGACATTTTAATGGAATAAACAAAATTACCTACATAAAAAATATTATCGTCACATTTTTAGCAGTTACACAAAAATCAATGCATGAAAACTTACCAAATTCTTGAATTCTTGGACAGGACTTTGCGTAGTTTCTTCTTCAGCCAAACTTGTAGTTATTAAAACAGAGCACAAAAATATAAAATGTAGGAATTCCATTATAATTTCATTTAATTTCGATAAATAAGGAATTTAATTTACAGCAGATCGTTCCATTACCGTTAATGAAGGAACAATGACGAACTGTAATCTAATGTTTGCACTAATTTTACTTAAACATCATTAATTGATTCTTCATAGTGAGTTCAATTTTAATTATTTTACATGTGATATGAAGTAATTTTGTTATTATATTAGAAATGGAATATAGGAGAATATAATGAAATTAATTCCGGGGTTTCTTATTTTACTTTATTTTTTATCTTTGGAAATCCAAAAATGATTTCAGAATTAGTCACGCTTATCGTTTCAGTAAGTACCTAAACTGCGTTGAGTCATAGTTTATTAAACATATTGACGATTATTGCGTAGTAGTAGCTGATTCATTTATTTCATTTTCACGAAATGATAGTAAGAAGTACCTTTCGCATACGCGATTCGGCTGGTGCTGCAGAGGAAAGAAAGATATACCATAACGAAGGTAAATCAGGCGCCTTCTTAAGAGTCAAGCAACGTACGGTCTTAGGCGCGATCAGCTACTAGGTAGAACTAACGAGACGTTCGGGTACCTCGTCAAATCAAAACCAATCTATAAAAGATTAGTATTTATATTGAAAATAATGAGCTAGTTTCACAGAAGGCGTCTAAGGTCGCGAAACTAGTAACGTTTCTCGTCCCTGAAACAACTGCATTTTGGCGAAGCTACTTTCTTTGGAGGCGTTTTTTTGTTAAGATATCTACGCTAGTCATTTGTTCTACATTATCTACTGAATAATTGTGCAAAAATACAAACAAAAACAATCGCTTCAAATATTTATTTCGAATTCATAAATCTAATGATAGTAGTGATCAAACTATGGAAGGTCGGATAGAATTCCAATATGGCGGACACGAACAGAACTACTAGAGTGACAACCCTGCTGACGCTTCGTATTAATGTTAGGGTTGTCGGCGGCGCGAACGACAAAGATTTTCTTAGTGATTTTACTTCATATGTTGTTAGTCCATCTTCTGGTGGTGTTACCTGTAAATTGATAAATATTTATAATACATAGTAAGTAATAAAAAATGTTACATTTTACAGTGCCGTTTACTATCATATTTGAAAATTAAATCTTGGCAACCCGCTAAGAGTCTCTAGGGGATGTCTGTTGTAATCATTCTGGACAGAAGAGTAAGAGTATCTTCTAAGTTCCTACAACTCGTAGCAGATCAAAAAAAATGCTATTATCAGAAAATTAATGATTATCGATTTTTCATCACTGTAATTTACCTTGAATCCTACGCCAGGTTCTATGTGTGCGGGGCCACTACTTTTTGCACAAGGCTGCAAATTACCAAGTTATGTAGGAACTACTACTTTAAGTATGATTTCGAGGCTTTATCATTATTACTATAAGGATCATTGATCATTGTACCCTCGGCCGTGCGTGATCCCCCAGCGGACTATAAGGGAGATAACGAGAGTGCACTTACCTATATCTGTGCAACCGCTACTGTATTAGAACTATTATGTAGTAGGTAGAAGTTCTGTACAGTGCACAACAAACTCAAACTAAGTAACATTATGGGTGTAACAGTGTATTTCAGGCATTGCTGAGGGCCTAAACTTTTACTTCTCTTTTAAAGTATGAGGTACAAAAGTAGTAGCAGAGTTGCTCTCGGCGGTCGTAGGTAGTCCAGGTAGTATTAATCTTAAATCTAGTTACCTGTTCATTAGAGACTTTTTCAACATTATCAGTAGAAGTTTCTGATTTGACGTCGGCGTGTATGGGCTGCGCATGATTCGTCACTATGTGCAGAGCGCCCGACGCTCCTCGTTTCGGTCGGGGCACCTGTGATGATCATTATTATTAATATATTTTTTTTAATACAAAATTGTATATAGGTAGTATTAAATATACGGATTTGTACGAAGTTTTTTTTAATATTTTGTATAGAGCCGGTTCTTCAAACGATATAGGCTGAATTGTGTTGCTGGGGAGTTTGTTCCACCATTTCTCATTTCCAGCAAAAACACACATAGGAAGTGGTGAAGGACGGGCGGTTTTGGGGCTGGCTTTTGTAAACTTGACCCTCAAAAAGCTGCCTCTGCTGATTTTCAGAGTATTTTGAATAAATGATTTTTACTCTTATGCCTTTTTATCTTTTATTTTGATGTAGCTTAGCTTACAGAAGTCACATAGTTTCATCTGGAAAAAAGTTCTCGCAGGAAGCTAGCATAAACTCGTTAAAGTAGCAGATTTGAAAATGAAAAGTTTTCACGGTTACAGGAAAAAAACATACACAGGGCTTTTGTGTAGACTGATTTTATTGAGTAACCCTAAAAAATATAATAAAATATTGCTGGTTACGCTCGAGTGCAATTAATTCGACTCACTTTGAGGAAAAACGTGATGGCTATAAAATTTCTCAATGTTTTCTTAGTAAAATAAAAAATAATGGATGATGCAATAAATATAATATAGATAGGTAGGTATGTGTAAGGATACCTACACAGTTTGTTGTGTTAGCACCAAAAACACAATGTAATTAATTGCTTACTTTGGGCTAACAGACAGTGTGAAAGATGTATCGATATTAGCCATATATAATTCCTAGACAATCCCGCAAGGGCACAATTCAGGAAAAAATATAAATAACTTACATCTTCATCGATGTGCGCAAAAACCAATGAAAATACAACTAAAAACAAAAAAATCGAATTCATGTTTTCCGCATTTTTTGTACTGATATTTTAACACAATTCGATTTTTATGTTTCACATAAAAATATAAATAAAAATCATCGAATAGCTTTATATAAAAGTGTCAATAATTTTTTTTTATTGATTTCCTCTAAATAACTCAATTGTATTCAGAATATGTTACAGAAATTCTAAGCAAAATGTTTAATCTTTTATCTGTTTTTCTTGTTTTTGCAATTTTTTGTAACATTCATGGACACGGTTTTGGCGTAAGTTAATATATTTTGTATCTTTAAATCACTACTTTGCAACAACGGTAAAAAAACAAAATAAAACGTGATTTTTTTCTTAATTGATGATGCATATTCGGCTGTTAGTGCTTAGAAAAGATTTTACGCACATCTAGCAGATATGGCTGACAATTCATATAGGTGATAGGTATTACATTCAATAACAGTAGGTAGTATGTAGGGAGAGTAGGAACATAAGGACATAAGTAGTACATAAAAGAGTATACATATAAGTAGAGTAAATAGTAGCAACAAAACCGAAAGTTTAGTTCCCTTGGAACTCTCTGGAATTGTGAAAAACAGCTACATAATAGGTACCTACATTAGAAATTTCATTCAGTTATGATGCAGTATGGAAATTGTACCATGCCTACATGTTGGAAAGACAGTCTATGATTAACAAACCCATAGATAAGGAGGTGTTGCCAGCTCGTATCCCGGTAAATTTAAAGTCCCCCCGGGAAATCAGCGGCCAGTAGGCTTATTATTGTGAGTCCCGGGTTTTAGAGGTGGGAGTTGTACATATTTATGGCTGCCATGAAATAAAACCTATGGTGTTCCGTTGTTTAGAATTTACAACTAGCTATTTGACGTGGATTGGCTTGTATCCTAAATATTTATTACGCAGCTATGTAGCTAAAACTAAAGGCCATTGTAAAAGATAGGCCAAAGAGGCTGCATTAGTCGGCCCATTGTTTGGTGGGGCTTTTTATGTAGATGCATGATAGTGCGTAGGTACATTACAATCAGATATCATCGGCTGACTGACAAGATTTAAGTATTCGATTCTCGCTTAGATTCAAACTAAACTGCCAGCCATCTTTCGGACTAATTCGTAGCCTGTCGACAGGCTAAGGTGTTCAGAAAATGCTTCTAAATCAAAGATTTGCCCACGTGAAGTTCATAATTACAAGAATGTGTAGGTAATTGAAAAAACTGGCATTAAATTTTTCAATGTAGCAACACTCCATAAGATTGAACATTAAATATATTCCGCCATAGTTTATAGAAGCCCATAATACATGGTGTAAGGACTACCGATATGGTAGAACGCGGCGTATATCCGCCTCGGTGGCTATCGACCGCTGAATATATTAGTAGCATGGAATCGTTACAAGCTCTCATATTATAGCTATATTTAGCTATAGCGTGGTACTTGCAGGACAATGGATTTGTAGTTACGTACCTAGTTATTATTGAGAAGTTAAAGGTAATAAGCCTTTTCATTCATACAGTGAATTTCCCGAGAGGAAAAACTGAAAAAAAGTATTGTGTATAAAAATTACATTAAAATTCGCTCGAAAATCTGCGAATGTGAAAATGCTGTTATGAAGAAAAAAATAGATTAGGATCTCAATTCTCTTCTGCCTAGCTTTTTCCCTTCTATGTTGGGGTCAGCTTCCAGTCTAACTTGGTGCAGCTGAGTACCTACCAGTGTTACACAAGGAGCAACTGCCTGTCTTTTTCAGTATCACAGGTTGTTACACTTGGCTGAATAAAATTCAATGCAATACAATACATAGGTACAATATTATGGTTACCATAGTTATTATAGTTGGTATGTTTCATGAAACAAAATTCAAAGAAAAACCTAAAACTCAGGAGTCTCTTGTTATTCACAAGTACTTCCATAGGGAGAACTCCCTAAAATTACATGGGAAACACTCGTGTACCTATTCCCATACTCGTGGCTTATATAGAATAGTTCTCAAGTGACCGAACATGTGCATCTTACTTATTCATAAACACTTGCATTGTCACTGCTTTGTTACAAATGAAACAGAAAAATAGGTAGGTACCTAGGTACCATTTCTACAGTTAGATTGTCTAAAAAGAGAACTTTTAAACCAAACGAGTTTATTTTCATTATGTTCCCGACTATCAAATTATTTTAAGGAAATAAAGTAGAAAGACTCTAATTCTGTTTAGCCTTAAAATGATTTGACAAAAGTTGGAAAGATTGCAATAGGGTTTTTAATAAGGACTGGTTGTCAGACTTTGGCTTAACCAACTAGCTCTTCCTTCAACATTTTCCTATATGTTTATAGACACATATTTATTCATAGGAAGCTACGTAGTTTTACTTTGTATTCCACGAAACACAACATCATGCGAATACAACCTTGCGCTTTAATATTTAAAAACAAATCGATACACGATTGCTGCATTACTTTGTATTGAAGGCCATACAATCCATCACGGAACATTAACTGTCAGAACCCGTGATAAATATGCCCTTTTACTAGTGTTATATGAAGCAGGAATATTATTAAAACGCCGTGGAAATTACCCTACTTAGTAAAGCATCATGGCTGTTTTCCCAGCTCGTTATGTAGGAAACTACCTATGTATTTAAATGTAGGTACATTATGACAGTTAAATAATTCCAATGTTATGATTGCTGATATTTTTTTTAGATGTATTTAAGGTTTATTTCATTATTTCTCTCAATAGGATTTTCTTATTTTGGGGTTTTGCCGACTGTAGGTACCTAACTAACCTAGAGCCAAATTAAGTTGAACAATAAGAGAATCTACGAAATTACTGAATAGGTACCTAATATTGATTTTTATATTGCAGCGTCAACTCCTAAGCGATGCAGATCTGCAATCAGCACTGATGCCACAAGAACTGAACCCGGCTTTCGTCCCAGAGAAGGTAGCCTTGACACTCTTTTCTTTCTGATAGGAAATCATCAAATGACTCCTCCCACTGTGGGTTAGTAGCGGTGAGGGAGTGTCAGTCTCTTACTGACTAAAACCCATCATGTTCCTTCTTAGGCCTTTTATGTACCAGGGCGACGATAACTCGCGCGAACAATCCCGGAGGACCTTGACGCTCTTAGAGCGCTTTTACGTTAAATAAAAATAAGAAGGGAGGGAATGTTAGTATGACGACTGATAGAGGGGAATGGGGGAAAACATAGTGCACTGACTGGCTTCTGACACTAAGTACCTTGGAGACAGGACAGGAAGAAAAAGAGGGGTTTCACACAAACGGATTTTCCCGAGCATGTACCCGCAGTAGGTACGATACCAAAGATATTAAAATGACAACCAAAATCCACCAGTTTATCGTGTCTTCCGAAACAAGGAAGGACTTGTTATGACGACAAAAAACCACTCCATTTGCGTTGCTTAAACTTGATGATGACCCACAAGCTCTTCCCATATTTTTCCATCATACTTCCTAAATTAAAAACAGCTGTTTCAGGATGCACCATGGCGCGCAGTATTTCCTCTCGGCAGACAACGACGTGAGTTAGAAGTAGCAGTGGACCAGCCACCGCCATCTCCGACCATATCACAAAGCCTCAAGGTCTACAGTCGCATGGCAACTTGTGTATCTCTGGCTATAGCTGCGATTGTCGAAATTATACTGTATGTTGTCGAGTTTTATACGGTCAGTTGAGTAAATGAATGGCTACAATAAAATGTCTTTTATTTTTTACTAGCTTCTGCCAGCGGTTTCACCCGCATCCGGGCCTTCCTCGATAAATAGGCTAATTAACACTGAAACATTTTTTCAAATCGGACCAGTAGTTCCTAGCGTTTAAACAAAGAAACCACTTCTTCAGCTTTATAATATTAGTATATATTAATCTGGCTCAACAATAGGTGAAAAGCTGAAAACAAATTTTAGGCTAAAAGTAGTGGTATGGAGTAATATTTTTAATTTGTGCACAGTTCTCCAAAATCTCAGCACAAGTCCGCGCATATGTCCATAAGAAAATTTAATAAAAACGTTGAAACCTAAATATAAAGCTGATTTTTCAATTAAATGAAACCACAAATTACTGTTGTTCAACAAACAATATATTTTTCATCTCTTACACATTTACGCTACTTCGAGAACTAAAATAATATCAGGCACCGAAATACACAACAACTTATATAACGCCTTCGCACATCAAAGCGAAAGCTAAGCGATATGAAAGCGAAACTATAATTTACTATAGTTTGCTATAGTCTGCTATATAGATTGCTATAATTTAGATACTATAGACTGCAAGTTTACTTACTATAGCTTGCTATAGTTTACTATCGTTTCGCTTTCATCGCTTATAACATTATGTCCTAATCTTTAGACCCACGAAGCAGTTATTTACGACTGATATAATATAACAACCAATATCAAAACGCAGTTTAAGAATCATTCAAAAATATTAAACGGGGACTCAAACCCTGTAGGTATTATAAATGGGAACTGGCTCACAATCGGTGTTGCTCGAAGACTGGCTCAGAATAAAAAGGGTAGTAAAAAATTGGTATTTCACTACTACTACTTATTATTACTACTATTTAGTTGCGGCAAAAGGCGAAATAAAAAATTAAGTGCAAAAAGAAAATGACTTTTTTGATAAAATTAACTGGTTGTGGTTAAATTAAGGCATACAAAACTAAGTACAATTTTTCCTCTGAAGTTTAAACTGAATATCTGTATGAATAAAAATTTTACAAAATAATATTTATGAAAAAGTAGGAATCACACCAGATTTTTAGTCCAGACTCAGAATTAAAATCTCAAATTCTAAATATGTTCTACTTAAGACTCAATGTATTTTTCTCTTTAATGATAAGTACCAAAATTAAGTTAAAAACAGAAAAACAAAGACATTATTCTGAAAATGGACTAAAAATTTCCATAAACAGTTGTTAAAAAAAGGATAAAGTACAAAATTGTTAAGCAAATTGTTATCAAATCAGCACTCAAAATATAATCATTTGTGACAATAAAACAAAAAAATGCAACTTAACCTTTTTAGTGCAAAAATAAAGTAACAAAAAAAACCTTCAATTCTAATTATAAGAAAAACCTCTAAGTCGCAATTAAAAAATCAGCTTAAAAGTATCAAAATAATTATGAAAACAAACAGTTGCGATAAAAGTATTCATATTAAAAAGTCTTCACCCTTCTATAAAATTGACTAAACGCAAAATAAGTAAAAATATGAATTTGTGAATAAGTATTAATCACGCCCAACCAATGTTAAAAATGTCCCGTTCCATTAGAAATAAAGGATTGCTTTGCTTTTTAAGCCTCAGATAATAATCGTCCTAAACTTCTGAAAGTTACCGTCCGTAAGTAAAACGAAACATTTCTTGTTGTAGAACAAAAATAAAATAATAAAAATACAACCAACAGCTTTAGTGACATACTTGCTTTATATAGCAAAAGCGATAGAAAAAAAGCTATTTTTTGTAACAACTTTTTTTAAAGTTAAAATCAGTACGTTCACCGACATAAAAAAATAATTAAAAAGAATATTAATAACGACATTTTGTGAAACAATCGTAAGTAACCGTTACGTTTTACGGTGCGTCCTAGGTGAAAGATTTAGATGCGAACGCGAAGTAGCGCGAAAACTATTAATAGACGATTTCGTTTGAAGTGGCCTACGTGATGTTGAGCTGTATAGCTAGACCATTTTTGGTGCAGAATGTTTTCCCTTGAAAACTGACAGCTGTCAACTGCACAAAACATTCGGTACCCCTATTTTTACTGCATAGCGTAGGTACATCTATCAATTCGCTTCGGATCGCCTCGTGTTCGCGATTCACCCACGTAGGACGCACCCAAATTATTTTAGCATAACAATACAATTAATATAAAGTAGACTAGTAAAAAGCGGTGTCTTCACCGTTGTAATATAAATACCCCGCCAACAGATAAATGCTTAACAAAAACTTACTATACACAAGCCGATAAGTTTTATTACTTAATTAAATTAATTATGTTCTAATTGTAGTGATATTACTCAAAAAAAAAACTCAGTATATCTGGCATATTAAGCACATCTGCAATTATATTTTTTAAATTCTACTTATTTAACGTTATTACCGTCTTTTATATACGTTTAAATTTTATTGGAAGACTACTATGAACAGTCATTAAAAAATATTAAAGTTATCAATATTAGGCACTCGATTGAAAGCGGGTGTGAGATACTTGTATGTGTTAAATATACGCGTACACAGACATTGTGCATGTATACTTACACACACACTTAAATGGGTCAGCCGCGTTCGTGACATTAAACATCTGTAGTAATATGTGACCAGCACAACTTGTAATAACTCATCTCCACACAAAAGATAATAATGCCTTTTTATAAAAAAGTAACATCACTACAACAGAACAAATAAATAGGCAAGATATAATCGTTTACTTAAAGAATATCCTACTAGGCGTGTCCTCATTCGGGAACTCAATGAACGGATGAGTTAATTTGTGCTCCGACATCTCACTCTCACTGGGAAACTTGTCCCCACAAATGTCACAAGCCACTTCACTACACGACTCACTTCTCGATTTCTCTTTTTTCTTCTTCTCTTTAACCCCCCACTCTTTCTTCCTCAAAGTCTCTTTAATCTTCTCCTGTTTAGCCGAAGACTGGGCTTCCTGAACTATAGGTTTCCCCGTCAGTAAAAACTCCTTCATATTTATGTGTTTAGGCGATAGTTTGTGTTGTTTTAGTCGATTTTCCGAACTGCACTGGTATTCGCAGATAAAACAGACGTATTTCATATCGCCTGTATGTATTTCTGCGTGAGCTTTCCTCTTTTCGGGGGTTGCGAAGCGGAAATCGCAGAATTTGCATGGATACTTTCTATCAGGATTGTGGAATCTCATGTGAGAGAGTAAGGCAGTCATATCTTTGCATATTTTCCGACATTCTAAACACATGACTCCTTGTTCGACTGGTTCCGTTTCTTCCACAGTTTCCGTGCTATGGTGTATGCGTCTATGCGAAGTTAGACCCTTCTGACTGACGAAAACTCTCCGACAATCCGTACATTGAAATTGCATCTCAGTTTTTACATCAGGACTGTGCTTTTCAATTTGGTGCATCGCCAGTTTATCAGCCTCATGGAACTGTAGGCCACATTCCTCACATTTCCAAGCTTTGACTAATTTAGAAAAGGCTTCTAATACATCTAAAACGGATTGCCCTTCAACTTCGGGATGGAAAGTCTTCGTGTGGTTGCCAAAATCGATAATTTTCGAAAATGTTCTTTTACATCGTGGACAACTATAAGGCTCCTTGTGATCATCCATTACGTGGCATTTCAAGTCGGACAGTTCCATATAACTTTTGTTGCACATAAAACATTTTAACTTCTGCTTCCCTTTGACTACTTCGGAAATAACTTTGTACTCCATTAATTGGACTTTTTGGTGAACTTGTAAATGTTTGAACAGTTCTTTTCTCGTGTGGTAATCTGTAGGACAGAACTTACAAGGAAATCTCTTTCTATGTAGCCGTTTTCTATGTAAAGCTAATTCTTCTTTGTTCTTAAACTGCTTATTGCAAGAGACACAAGGATACGTGTTAGTATCAGAAAATAGATTGTGGGACCTCAAGCAAGTTTCCATGCGACTTCGCCTTCGAAAAGTTTGGCCACAAGTACATTCGTAACCTTCCTTCTTGATTTTTTCCTCTTTTTTGACTAATTGGCTTTCTAGTTCTGCTTTTAACTTCTTATTTCTATTGTCTTTTCTTGTTATCTGACTTCGTATGTGGCCTTGAGCGCGTTTCTCTATGCCATCGTGGACTGCCAAATGTCTCTTGAGAAGACTTTTATGTCTATAAGTTTTTGGGCACTTTGGACAGGTAACAGTAGCTTCTCCTAAATCCTTCTTTTTACCTTTGGCTTTAAGGAGGCCGTATGCCTCTTGTTCTAGCGATAATACGTTACCTGTGATGGAATTTAGTTGGAATGAATCTTGATAGTCCATATAATCATCACCATTGTCATATGTGGTTGGCAAAATTTCTTCTGGGTTGCCAATTTTGGAGAATCCCATATTTGTCTGGCTCATGGGAAGTATTTCCATGACTAAAGTTTTAGTGGTTTTAGATTCAATAAGGCCGTCGTGTGGGTTTGTTATAGTTGAAGTGGTGTTTATAACTTTGTTTGATATTAAATGTGTTTCTGTGACTGTTAAATCAGATTCTTCTTTGATGTCTATTTTGTCGTAATCTTCTTTTTGCTGTGGAATTAAATAGAACATTTTTATTCTTATGTTGTAAGAGATAATAGGTATTATAAGGAAGAGTACATGTACTCATCAACTAGCAATTAATAATCAGGAAATAATCAGTTCATGTAAAAGGATTAATAAATCTGTTACTGCACAGATGAGTAAAATACATAAAAGTCTAGTTCTACTTCTGTCTGAAAGTAGGCCTAACCAGCTTCGCATTGGCAAAAAACACTAGTACACATTTCCATTTCTCAGTCACACCAAAATCTGAATGTCATTATATGTATTGTTATACCTTCCGCCTGTGTTTTCATCCGCATCCGCAGGTAACTACTTCCCTTACGTAGATTAAAAGGGTCCAAGCTAGGTACCAATGTACAACCCTACGTGCCAATTTTCACCCAAAGCGGTTTAGAATTATTATAAATAGTGTAAGTAACAATGACACCTACCTCATAATCCTCATCTTCACATTTAATATTCATATCATCCTGCAAACAGGCTTCAACCTGATTCAAAGCAGCTGCTTCATTACTATCCATACTTCCGACATCATCATCAAAGTTCGGATAGTCATACGTCACCAACGATTCATCACCCACAACTGGTTCTTGTTTTACTCCATTCTCTACACAATCCATTTCGAATTTAGGTACCGATACATAATGTTCAAGTTCTTCTTTTGGATGAAAAACATCATCCATTTTTGTACAACCATCGTCAATATCGCTACCCTCTTTTTCGATGCTCACCGATATCGATTCTTGCTTTACTTCTACATGAACATTACTGAAAGGGTTGTCTAAGCTTTCATGTATACTGGTATCGTCTAAGTGTATTTCTGTCTTTATATCTAGTGGAATATCTTCAGGTAGATTGTCTATTTCAGTTTCTTCTTTTATTATGGTGTCTGTTTGCAGTTCAGCTATCTCGGAAGGTGTGGGGTAGCTTGGGGATGCCATCTTTATTCTGAAATAACAAAATCAGAATCATATTATTTATTTGTTAAGCATAGGTATTACATAAGGATTTTATTATTATATTATACTAAGTGTATTACGTTTTGCAGTGAAGGCGTATTATGCGGTATTATGTTTTGTTCGATATTTAGGTTTGTTCATCATTAAGTACAATCCAGTTAGATTATTTATCAATCCTTATTTGGCTCTGTAAGTAATGATTCTTATTCTCTTCTTGAAATATTAATTAAGTTGCAGATTGAAAATTCAAATAGATTATTCCAATAGGTTAATTTTTATGTACTTTTAAATTATTGTCAGAAATTAGTACACAAGTGAATAAATAGTTACCCACCTACTTGTTGATTCTATCTTACCAAGAGAAAATTGGTAATGGTATTTGACTAGTAACTGATTTTGACTTTATGGTCTATTAATGAAATTAGACAAGTGTAACCATAGATTCTATACAGGCTGGAAGTACCTAATGTTTTATTTTATTTTCTTAATCTAAGCCTTCACTTGTAAAACATTAAAATGCATAAATTGTTGGGTTTTCCATTTTTCAACAATCAAAAACGTTTGAGTGAACATAGATTAAAATATGATCTAAGATAAGATAATATTGGCAACTATTCACTCTAAAAACTTTTGCTCAGCAATTTGATGTTTCCAAAACAAATGTTTAAACATTGCCTATAACCTTATGAATGCACTGATTTGCAGGAAATATCGAAATTATATACCATACATAATGAGCTGTAAATACTGTATAAAATAAATTATGACCCTCAAGGTCGCACTTACTTATTAGAATCAGATTGCTTACAATCAGAGTCCCCTTACACACAGGTATCCATTACGCCTTCGATCAAATATTTTATATTAACATACACAACATTAAGCTATTACAAAACATATTATTTTCATTTACTCAGCTAAAGGCACGACCGGAACATTGCTTCATTATCTACAGTCGCCGATTATTGAACGTAATTTTAATACAAGAATCACTAATTAGCTAACACCGCTGATTATACTGAAAATTACGTTCATACGTAATTCACACGAGCTACTTGCATGGGGTTTTACGCTCATGCGAGAATTACACGATTATTGTATTCATTTGTGACACTGATAATAGCTTAGTTATTATAAAATTTCAAATTCTAGTGCAAATTAATAAAATCTAAACATTCCACTTTGCACTATAATTTTGACAGTTATTAATGTTTTCCATTTTTTATCTGTACTTTTTTTACAACATTTTTCTTTTAATCGACTAAAAGTTGTAAGTTAATAGTCGAACAAGAAATGGAGACGACCAAAACTGGGTCTTTAATTCGAAGTTTTTCAATAAAGTTTTAGAACATAGAGGCGGTAGCAAACACTAGAGCTTAAAGTATGAACACATTTTCATTCAATATCACACCGTGTAGCTGGGAAGGTGATTTTTATGACAGCGCTCATTAATCGACTAATGAATTTGTTAGTAAGTAGTAAAAATAACTTCTACAACATGGCGTCGAAAAGCAAAATTGAACGGATCCTTTTGTGAATCAGCTTGCGTATAAATTCCCAGAACGCATCTTTTCTGTAGTTGTCGATTTGGTGGTAAATTCTGAATTTAGTTATTTTGGTTTGGTTATCTTAGCGAAAAGAAGTCGATATGAGTGCATTAAATTGTTTTCCTGACAGGAGTTGCTGTATTGAGCATCTGAGAAGATGGCTAATCCCTTGGACTTGAAGTTGGTGATCAAACATCTCTCAAATGGTACGCTCAGTGAAAACCTGTGCATAAATTGTTTGAAGCCTCTCCCGGACCAGTATGAGAATGTATTCACGAAAGTATGTAAATATGATAAGGAGTATTGCATTGCGGATGTGTTGGAGATAATGTGCGAAGTTACGGTAAGTTTTTATTGCTTTTTAATTGTTCAGAAGCAACCTCTTTCAATACACTTTTAATGTAATTATTTGTGGTTCTTTGGCTGCCTATCGAGGAACTAGGCAGAGCAAACGCTATTTACCACCACCTAATCTTTTAAAAAGTAACTTTTACCTTTTTTCAGTTACCAAATACAGAAAACTACAATATTTGCATCAATTGCTTCATGATGGCCTCCATGGCATACAAGTTTTATTTGCTATCCAAACGGAGTCAAGAAGTCCTGAATTTTTACACCGACGAATTACTTCACAATATTGACCAAATTCAATTAATAGGGGAAACAACAAATAAAACGCTATGTTTCTCTCTACCGGAAATGTTGATCAATACACCTGATTATGATTTCCATCTCCACGCAATAGGTAAAGAAAATGATACCGAAATTATTAAAAAAATAAAAACTGAAGTTCCCGAAAAGCAAAGTATAGAGAAAGATGATGATGATAATGTAGTGTTTATAATACAAGATGATGGTGAGCTAGCATTCTACCGAGCACTACCGGACGGTAACCTGATGCAACTTGAAGAGGCAGAACCATTCATGGAGAAGTTTAGAGCATCGTTAAGAGTTGATGAAGGGGAAAAGCCTAAACGGAGAAGGAAAAGAGGTCCGATGTCAACTAAGCATTGTAGCAGGTGTCCCGTCAAATATCACTTTATTGCTAAATTACAGGAGCATATGAAAACTGAACATAATGTTAATCTGTATGTTTGTAAGGTGGGTTTAAAAGTATGAACTACTAATGCTGAAACATCTCTAATGCTCTATGAATTAAATTGAAATGCAAAAACATTGTTAAGAGAGTAAATAACAATGTCAGGTTTCAGCCCACCCAATCAACTTTTAAAACTAAATCCTCACGGACACAAAGTTCTTTACTACAACAATTTAAATATAAAATACTAACTTCTTATAAAATATTTAATTATTATCTAGAACTTTTCAAAAAAAATTATCATTTTAATAAGTAATTATTTTATTTATCGAGTTCAGGTTTTTCGTTTTATAATAATTTGGAATAATTTGGTTTTGAGAAGTTCAATGCAAAAGTGGAAAACATAGAAAAGCTTCTGAAATTAAACTACACAAAAAACTGTAAGAATTTTCACTGTCCATGAAATATTTTTATTGAGCCTAAGTTACTATGGATGTCTGACATTGTTCTTTCATTTTTACCAGTCACAAATACATATGTAAATAGACTGATAAAGACTTTACCTTTCTTTGCAACTCACAGTCAGGTAAAAAAAAACATTCACCGTCTTACCACAAAAACTTTTAAACGTCAGTTTATGCCTTGTCTAAAAAAATGACAAATTATGACGTTGACATATGGTTCATTTTGCAGCCAAAATTTTATTAGACAAGTGTAAAACAGGGTTTAAAGTTTTTGTAGTAAGGCCCTCAATGTCTATGTTTAAAAGCTTTTATTATTGAAATACTAAGCTAAAAAGCTTTGTATTCCAATACAAAACTACAATACTAAAAATAGTATACAAATAAAATTGCAGGTTTGTAAAGCAGTAACGGAAGATTATCAAGAATACCACAGTCACTTGAAGACTCATACTAACGTACACCAGTGCGCACTGTGTAACACTGTGTTTAAGAAGAGAAGTACCATCATCAAGCATCTCAAGTGGCACGAGAGGAGGAAGAATATTAGTAAGGTTTGTAGATACTTGATTTTGATTGATTGAAGATTTTATTTACAAATGCATATGACACCTGAGGCATGGCATAAGAAAAATTATATAAATTTTTTCAAGTATTTCTTAAGCAGATTAAGTTGCAGTTGAATGATATTGAGAATGATATTTCATTAATTATATTATAAGGTTGACTGGAAATAGCCATTAAGTCCGCCTATGTAATATTTTTGTTGCACGAAGTTTAAATAAATAAATATTTCATATAATATAGATAGACATAACTCTACATTCACTTCATACACTCTGGTGCCCATCAAAGTAGGTAATGCATGTATATCGTATTTTTCCGACTAATTTATGCTCAAAAACAAACCACATTTGAATCAGTTCATCCGCTAAGAGCTATGGTAGCCAGTCACATCTATCCACTATTAAACTTAATTCACCCCTCTTTTGGCGCTGATGTTAAAAATAACTTACTACATATAACAAAACCTTAACAGGCAGAAAACGCACACATCTGCGAGATATGCGGAGTGATCTTAGAAGATGAAGTGTCTCTGCGTCAGCACTATGACACTAAGCATTGTAAGAAGTTCACATGTTACTACTGCGGCAAGATGTATAAGGGAGAAATGAGCTTTGAGATGCATATCAAGAAACATGAACAGAAAATGGGAGAGAACAGGTATGTGAATATTATTTAAAAAAATAAAAATAAAAAAGATATTAAACAAAATTTTTGTATTAAAATTTCCATCTCTTTAGTTTTCTTGTGAAGTATTTGATTCCAAGTGCACGTGTTGCGTATCTCGTCTGTGTTCAAAATGTATCTTGAGGGTAAATCATGACTCTTTCCACTATAGCATTAGGTATTCTACATTAGTTACAAGTACATGGACTGTTGTTACTTTAGCCTACACTACAGGGATGGTGAACCTTTATTGACTTACGTGCCAAATTAAATAGAAAACACAGTCATAATAATAGAGACGTGCCTTTATGGCAAATAGTTAACATGAAAAGGTAAAAGATTACGATAAAGGGACTTGTTTTTGATTCTGAAATTTACATTGCTATTTTTCGTCTTTTCTATCATCATCTGCCTAGCCTACTATGTTGGGGTTTGCTTTCAGTCTAACCGTAATGACACCATTTTACAAGGAGCGACCTATCTGATCAGTTTTGTCTGTCATTGGAACAAAAGAAAAAGGTTGGTAATAAATTCTTATAATGTCTTACTAATCTTCCAGCACCGACAAGAGCGTCCCAGTAAAGAAAGAAGCACAAAAATCAACTGTCAAGCAGAAACAGGCCAACGAGAAGCGTACCATGTGTTCTACTTGCGGAGGGTACTTTGTGGATGAACGATCTTTACTGTGGCATCAGAGGCTGCATACTAACGAGAGGCCTTATAAGTGCGATGTGAGTAGAAGTTTTTTTGTTGTAGTACCCGAAATGTAAAATGGGACACTATTACCTACTGGCAGGGTCGCGTTGATATTTTGTTTAGTCCAGCCATGGACGTATACAAGGGAGGGGGGGGGTGTATATAAATATTTATTTTAAGCTAACCTGAGATACAAAACATCAAAAAGTCGCGCTCGTTCTGGTCCCGCATTTAAGAGCTATGTATTTTTATTTTTGCATTTATCATCCAACAAAAATTATGAACCTACATTTGAGCTACATTATACGTTAAGTCCTAAAAAATAACAAAAAAAATCCCGTTCAGAAGCTGCACACCTCCGTTACTAAAGGTCGAGCTTACGCCTTCAGTTACAAAAGTATACCTACATTGCTGCAGTTTAGGCTGAGTTCTGCTTTTTTACCTTGTGGACCTTGTCAAAGCTATAAATACGTCCGTGGGTCCAGCCATTATAAATGATCGAGATAAAACCAGTACATTTGGATGTACAACCACAATTGGATGAACTGACGTTGACGTTTATCGGTGTAGACCTGTTTACTTACTTTTATCTTTTAAAAATCATAAACTCAAGTATCTGCATAGTCATTAACTTTATTGTGTACACAGTGAAACAAATAGTGACATACATTTTAGTTGGTAGAAACCAGTGTGTGTAACAAACTACATTTGTTAAAACAATATTTGCAGTGACTTGGCGTAAATAATTCCTACCCTCCATTCCCAGCAACTGTTTGTTGATATCGAGGATATTCTCGTTAAGAACTGGTTGACAGTGGAAAGATATTCTCGCTGCACCTGTCATCGATCAATTGAGTCAGCCTCAGTGGCGCCATCTAGCGAGCGTAACGCTGAACCATTTAGTCTTTAAGCTTAGTGGCGCCATCTAGCGGGCAAACGTTGAACCCACTTGATCTTAAGTTGGCTTCTCGTCTATCATCATGCCCGGAACCAAGTGTGGAGGATGCGGTCGCTACATCAAGACGTTAGAGGGCGCTAGGTGTGGCAAGTGCCAGCTGCTATACCACCGTGAATGCGTTAGAGTTGCTACTAAAGCAGTGGTTCCTGCAAGCTGGCGTTGTCCGGAATGCAAGAGGAACCAGGTCAGGGATAATGGGGCTGAGACTCCGGTCAGAGGTTCAGCTGTAAGTCCTCTCCTTGCTGAAAGCCCTGGGCTTGCATGCGTGGAGGCAAGTCCACCGAACACGGCGATTGATAGTTGCCGCCGAGCGCCTGAGATCTGCGAGGAACAACCGGGGAATCCATCGTCTGCTCCTACTCCTTCACCTTACTATGCCTCTGTGGCCGCCGCTGACATTAGGCCACTCTTGGACGAGTTGAGAGCGATGCGTGGAGAGTTACAGGAGTTCCGTAGGGAAATGGAGGTGGAGATGGTGCAGCTAAAAAATTCTATGCATCACTGCAATACTCGTATAGATAGCCTTGAAGCCAGAATAAGCGCATTAGAGCAGCAGCCTTCTTCGGGTCATTCTTCGGTGGACGGGGTCGTGGAGGAGTTGAGGCGGGAGTTGAATGACAGAGACCAGGACCTTCTAGGCAACGACATTGAAGTCTCCAACATACCTGAGGCCTCTTCTGATAACCCCGTCCACATCATCCAGATCATAGGGCTCAAACTAGGAGTCAAGGTGGAGGAACGCGATATTGTCAGTGCGGAACGTGTCGGCGGGAAGCAGCTCAATGCTACAAATTCTGCCGGGCCGGCAGTAACTCGGCCGCGCGCCATAGTCGTGCGCCTGGCGCGCCGCGACCTGCGCGACGAGCTGCTGGCCAGCGCGCGCGTGCGACGCGGGGCGACGACAGCCGACCTCGACATGCCTGGTGCTCCTCAGCGGTTCTTCCTTAACGAGCGCCTCACGAAAATAAATCGCCGGTTGTTTCGGAAGGCGCGTGACGCAGCTAGCCACTTCAATTGGAGATTTGTGTGGACTAAACGCGGCCGCATACTTGCACGGAAGACACCTGGTGACTCCACACAAAGGATCCGCACTGACGAGGATATCACAAGGATTTTTGGACCTGTCAATTAAACAATGGGTTTACTATTTATGTTTGTTATTTTGTAAATATTTATCTAGTATTTGTAATTGGGAAAATATGCGTCAAAACTATTTCTATGTGGGACTTCAAATTTTAGCTGTCGTGTATGGTGAGTCACAAGTGATACTTATATATATTCCTACACTACATAAAAATACACTTTTTAGCAAACTCTCTTTCACAAAAAACATTTTCATAGTACATACACCACACACAATTATTCTTAGTTATCTACAAGTTATTACTAGTTATTTACAATTAATTTATTACACTAACAGTTCATTTTCACATATAATCGCACCATATTCACTTAACAAACATATTTACATACTTTGTAGAAACATGACTATACATAATACACAACTGACACACACAAATGGTTCCGACTAAATGTATTAAGTTTGGTTTGCTGAATGCGTGTTCGCTCGGGACTAACCAGGATGATTTCTTGATAGCCATGGGCAATTATTCAGTGGATATAATGGCCATCAACGAAACTTGGCTGCGCGAGGGTCAGGAAGACCGAGCGCCTTGTGTGCCTGGGTACAAACTCAGGCACATACCACGTCCTATATCTATACGCGGGGGTCGGGGCGGGGGGGTCGCATTTTACATTAAAAATGGAATTGCTGCGCGCGTTAGAGCTCATCCTGAACATCCCAGTGTTGAGCAGCTCTGGCTAAATATTAATAAAAAAAAATTACTCATTGGCACTGCCTATCGCCCGCCATGGTTGGACCTGCGGCATTTTCTTGACGCCTTGTCAGCTAGCATTAGTGGTTTGGCCCCCTATGATCATTTAATTCTGTTGGGGGATTTCAATGTTAACATGTTGGAAGTTAGTAGCTCTAAGACGAAAGAACTTACCGATTTTTTCGGATATTTAAATGTCAATCAGCTGGTTCAAACACCCACACATTTTGTGGGCAATAGTAGCTCGCTTATTGATGTAATCTGCACAGATGCTCCTACCCGTGATGTTAGAGTAAATCATATTGCTGAGCTTGGCCATCACTCATTCATAACTTGTGAGACAGTTCTTAAGAAGCCTAAGTCTATACCTAGAACAGTCATATATCGTCCGCTTAAGGACATACTAGATGACTACTTCAGTGTGGATTTAAAAACTATACCATGGGACTCCGTTAGCGACATGAGTGATGTCAATGATATGGTGCAAACATTTAGTTTCTTTATGAACCAGCTTTTTGATATACATGCTCCTCTTATAAGTAAGACATTTAAAACCCGCCCCACTCCGTGGATAACTGACTATATTCGGTTAATCTCGAAATTAAGGGATGAGGCCAGAGATAGGTATCGAAAATCTAAGCTACCTGCACACAAGCAATATTATCTTGACCTTAAGCATCAAGCGATAACGGCACTGGCTTGCGAGAAAACGGCATATTTCGCCAAAAGTATCAATGACCATATTAAAGACCCGAAACTGTTATGGCGCAACTTGAAGTCTGATGTGTTGCCAGATCACAAGCAAAGATTGCTACCTGGTCATTTCAATAACGCTGAAGAAATTAATGCTGCTTTCCTTAATGTGCCGGGTAACAGTCATCACAATGAGTCACTGAAGACCTATTTTGAGGCTCGCAGATTTAGTGACGCCTCCTTCAAACTCACAACAACTAACGCTGAAGTTGTGTACAGGATAATTAAGAGCCTGGGGTCTAATGCACAAGGTGTCGATGGTATTAGCCTCGATATGTTATCCCTTACTTTGCCAACTACCCTACAAGCCATCACAGACATCATCAACCGTTCCATAACCACAAGTACATTCCCTGAACTCTGGAGATGTGCTATTGTTCGTCCTATACCTAAAAACAATAATCCGGTTAGTACCAAGGACTTGAGACCTATTAGTATACTGCCTTGCCTCTCTAAAATCCTTGAACGGGTTGTCCACTCTCAGGTGATAGAATATCTCGAAGCCAACAATATTCTTCCGGACTTGCAATCGGGTTTCAGACAGGGTAGGGGTACTGCAACAGCTCTGGCTGATGTGGTGGGGAATATCCTTGAAGCACGCGACAGGGGGGAGGGTACAATTTTGGCGCTGCTAGACTTTTCCCGTGCCTTCGATGCAATTAACACCACACTACTGTTATCCAAGTTAGTTTTTTATGGCTTTGACAGTGATGCAGTAGAGTGGTTTAGTAGCTACCTTTCTGGTCGGTCTCAATATGTAGAGATGCATAAGGAGGATGGCTCAATAGTGTCATCCTCCCCCCTCCGCGTGTCCAGGGGTGTCCCTCAGGGGTCGATTTTGGGGCCCTTGCTGTACATCCTATATAGTGCGGATATCACAAAGACATTTATAAATTGCAACTACCATATGTATGCTGATGACATCCAATTATACATGTCTTTCAAGATAGAGGAGACATCATTAGCTGTGAAGAAAATAAATGAGGATTTGAATAGAGTGGTTGTATGGTCGGAGGAAAACTCTCTGGTTCTTAACCCCCTGAAATCTAAATTTATGGTTTTGGGTTCTAGGTACCAAGTGCGTTCAATTTTGTCAGCCAATCCTGCACTAGTAATCATGGGTGAGAGAATTGAGAGAGTGGAACAGGCTTGCAATCTTGGGTTGATTATGGATCCCGAGCTGCGTTTTGAGTCTCATATTAGCAATGTCCTTCGTAACTGTTTTTATAGGTTAAAGGTTTTATATGGAATAAGAAGATACCTGGCTATTCCCTTGCGCAAACAACTTGTAGACAGTCTTATTCTATCAAAGTTAAATTATTGTGATGTAGTATATGGACCATGCCTTCTTTCAAAAACTGTACATGTCATCCAGCGGATCCAAAATGCTTGTGCTCGTTTCTGTGTAAATATTCCTCGCAGAAGTCATGTAACACCATTCATTAACGAACTTAACTTGTTAAAAATGGCTGCTAGGAGGAGGCTACATTTGGCTAGTTTACTGTTCGGCACAATTAGAACGGAAAAACCGAATTATCTCTACAAAAAGCTAACATGGAAACATAACCAGCTAAAGCATGGTATTCGGTCCATTGTTTGTCCTCTTGTTGTTCCGATGCATCGTACTACAGCTTTCAGAGGGTCTTTCAAGTTTGCGGCCACACACTGTTGGAATGACCTCCCTCCACCATTGCGATGCCTGAAAACAAAAGGCTCATTTAAATATCAACTAAAAAAAACACTATTATTAGAACAAATCAATCATAGCACATGAAAATTATTTCATACCTCATGGGTCATGGCATACTTGCTCTGGTTCAGGAATCTCCTTCAGTGTGGGCTGCTTTGAAATCCAATCTTCTATTGGAGTTAAGCTGTGTCTGGGCTTGATGTTCTTCCTCTGCTTCTCACCTTCTCAAATTATGAGAATTTCTCCAGGTTATAATTATTATATAATACTTCCAACCCACTTATACGAATATAATTTATATTAATTTCCAAATGTTGTTCATTGTTGATATTATACTATTTAATTGCTTTTTTTCTTCTTGTTGACTTTTTCACTTGCTGTCATCTGTCATTGTCAAAACCTATATTACTATGGTCAAACCCGTATTATATGTATTATCTGTGGTCAAATATTACACTGTCAATCTCCTCTTCCGAAAACACACTATGCATCCACCCACTACACAAGTTCACATTGTTCACATCACAACACAAATCTCAATTATTCATGCAAAGTTAAGTAGGTATTTTTTATTTATTTATTTTATACATTAGTTCCACCGGTTGACGTCATCGCGGTAGCACCGGCTATCGCTGAAAACCAGCGCTGGGACTCTATCTCGTTTCGGGTCGCAGCATTATGCTGAGCGAGGGCCGTATTGCGCGCTTTAGGACGCATATTTTCCCTTAAATTTGTGTTATGTTCTTTTTATCTTTTTATCCATATTATGCTCATTTTGTTAGGGGCATTTATGCGTCTTATATTTTGCGCAATTAAACTGATTTTCTTTCTTTTCTTTCTTTCTTTACATAATTATTTGTTATTGTCCAGGTGTGCGGTCGCGGCTTCGTGTCGCAGAACCGCCGCAACCAGCACGCGGTGTGCGCGCACACGGCGCCGGCGCGGCGCTGCCCGCTGTGCCCCGCGCTCTTCCATCTGCGATCCATGGTCAACACGCATATTAAGAAGGTAAGGGTATCATATCGTGGTTTATTGTACGGGACAGTTTAGTTCCTGCTCTGTACACTATAATTGTTACGTGATAGCGAGTATGTCCAACATGTAAAACACTTCAAGTAGTACCTAACCCAGTTTATTTATTTACTAGTATAGTACACGGGAAAAGGTTGGTGATTTCTACATGTTTGTCTGTTCAACGTGTTGGTAAGTTGTATAAAGAAAGTCGTGACTGGTGAACTTGTTGATTCACGTTGTCAGCAGTATTGCAGTAAGGTTAATGTACGTACGTGGACCGTATAGTTATAGCAGTAATGTGAACGTTATGCTGTGGTGTTAAGATTGAATTTGTTATGTTCACTTTTGGAAAGTCGCTTCGATGCGCTTCAACTCTGCACTATTATAAATTGATTGATCCATATCCTTCCACAGACGCAACGCAAAGTAGACCCTATACTAAGTTTATCTTAACATGGTCTCCATTGTACGATATATACGCTGTATTACTGGCACGATCCATTAGTCTATTCAGTAGCAAAAAATAACGCTTAGTAGTAGTTGTATAGCGTAAAAAAATAACGCATATACCCACATACATACCTTCTTCTATTCTTCCAAATCATTTAAAACTACCCACTTGGACAAACCCCACAACAACTTCTCACTTCTAACTTAAAATTGCAGGTGCATCTAAAAGCGCATAAACGCCGCAACCGCATCAGCAAGCATCAGAACGTGCATTGGCGAACTGAAACCGTGCCGATACAGGAGCTCAGCGTTGACATACAGAATGACATCCTCGAGTTACAAGCCGCTAATAACCAGCAGGAATGGGTAAGAGGTACTATACTATTATCATCATCATTCATTTTAAAGTATGTACTTATCACAAAAGTATAACTCATTTTTTAAATCTGGCAAGTAGTTTTTAGATTAACACTTTTAAGCAAAAATGGCTGTTCCCATTATGTCACCTACTTTAACTAGTAAAGTACATAAGGTATGTACCTTATTAGGTAAACCAATTTTTTTTTTTGATCTTATATCGTGTGCGTTCGCGCAGCGGAATGTTGTTGAATTTAAAGATTTTAATTATGCAGATAATTAGTGTAAGACGTCCTATAATTGTGTATGGTAAATAAAAATCCCACCCAAAACAAAAATGTGAAAGACTGCCAAGTTCGATAATATGGGAATGCTTCGCCTATAAAAGAAGTGAGATCTGAATAAGTACCAAGTTCCATACACATACCTCAGTTAAAAATAGTTACTTTTTAATGATGTTACATGGCAAGTTTTCATACATCTTGTTATAAACCTACTAAACGCAATGAATCAAGTATTTAATTTTCTATTAAAACTTGCCAAGTAACATCATTAAAAAGTAACTATTTTTAACTGAGGTATGTGTATGGAACTTGGTACTTATTCAGATCTCACTTCTTTATAGGCGAAGCATTCCATATTATCGAACTTGGCAGTCTTTCACATTTTTGTTTTGGGTGGGATTTCATTTATTTTTGTAAGGTTGTTTATTTTTTTTTTCTCATGATGAAGTTAGTTAAAGAAATGTCTCATTTATACTATCTTTTAGATTTTTTAATATGCACTATGTTTCTTACAAAGAAATGAAGTAGATTAACTAAATGGACTAGATTTACCAACTGACTGACATGACATGTTATCACATATTATGTTCGTAGATCAAAGTTACACATTCGTTATTTTCGAAAGAGATTCACACTTGGCCGTTTTCAGATTTTTACTTTACTTTGACTAAATACAAACCTTTGTACCATTCGAAGATATATTATATAAATATAGATAAATTTAGTTCGTTTTAGTTCCTTAGTGGTATAAATTTACACCGGGTATAAAACACCTTCATTATTTTGAAACCGACTCACACTTGGCCATTTTCAGATTTTTCCCTTTACCTTGACATAAAGACCTACCTCCATGCCTTTGATTATATATATGTCTAGATGTAGCGTCGAGTGCGCGCAAGCGTGGAAAAAAATGTCAATGTACTGTTCATCGACATTAGCTTTCCTGTCAATCAGAACAGAGTGCTTAGTGCGAGTTTTCGTGAATTTTTTTACGGACTCACATGAGAGCGCGTATACTAAGATTTGTATGCAGTGTTGCCAACTTAGTGGATTTTCCACTAATACTGGTGGTTTAAGTCCCCTATTTAGTGGCGAAATGTTGAAAGTACTGCGGGTCAAGTAGCGAAATGTAAGTTTTGTGGTACAACTTTAAGGAGTTACTATGGAGATTTGAAGTCTCACGGAATGTCAAAAAAGCATCTACAAAACAAAAAGGTGAACGACTACTATATAATTATATTAAGTACTCATTCATTGGTCAAATGCGTAACTAAACAATTTGTGAAACTACTACGCCGATTATAATTTGTGAAGGATTCGGATCGGGTCGGATGAATTGCTAAAGAGATGTAATGCTTTGTCTGTTTTAATTTTCTATCGTTGCCGAGTTACATCTTTGGATGATTAAATTGTTTTAGGTTACAATAAAATATAAACAATATTTTTTTAGTGGTGAATTTGGTGATTTTATGTGTGGGATAAATTTTTGTTAGTGGTTTTCTGGTGGTTTTAAAAGTTGACTCTGGTGGTAAGCTTCTACAACTGTTGGCAACACTGTTTGTATGGAACAAAAACAGGTTCCAATTTTTGACACTAGGTGGAGCTGTTTTTGTTCCATACAAATCTTAGTATACGCGCTCTCATGTGAGTCCGTAAAAAAATTCACGAAAACTCGCACTAAGCACTCTGATCGTGCCGCTTTACTGTCAAAACGTATTACGCGCGCTAACTAAAATACAAATAACAGAGGTAAAATGACGACATGTGCAATTAAAGTCTGCCGGAATTATAAAGGAAGGCTAAAAAGTGCCAATAACATCACCTATCATCGGTAACTGACCCAGAAAATAAATATTTGTTTTTTGTAATTATGTTTATTAAATCACGCCATATTGTATCAGTGTTGCCAGTTTCTGTTTTTCATTTTCCCAACTTCACGTGTTTATGTATAAAGGATATTTTTTTAAGCACTGCGGAAAAAATTAATAGGTATAATTTCTATTTTTATTGCTCGGATAGACATTTTCTGATTCCCCAAAATATTATCTACTATTATTTGATTAGTAAATTATGGTCATCGACGTAACATAATTTTTTTTAGAATTCCAAGTAATCCTATTGTTAGGAGTCAGACCGCATTAAAAAAAGCCGCGGAGATGCGATGTGGACACCAGCAAAAAATACCGTAGTGTGTTCCGATCACTTCCACAGCAAGGACATGAGTACTGTCGACAAGATAGGGCGACGAAGAATTACAAAAGGAGCAGTGCCAAGCAAGGTTCAATTTTCTATAAAGTTATAGTTAAACCGAATAACACTATGTATACAAACTTATTTAATTAGTCTATTTTTTTTTTTCATTATTTATGGGAGAATCGTAGAAACTGGTATCATTATTTACGTCAACGCGCAGTGTAAAATGACATCTACACGCACACATGCATAACAATTTTGTCTCTGCTTCTTTGTTGGGATTGTATGGTGACACTCCATCTAGACATATATATAATCAAAGCTCCATGCCAAATTTCAAGTCAATACGACCATTGGAAGTGGTCTAGGTTTTTGATGAGTGAGTCAGTCAGTCAGTCAGTCAGTCAATCAGTGAGTGTATAGTAAAAATAGCGATTTTCTGACGTCAATATCTCAAGACCTACAATAGGTATATTAGTGAAATTTTGTATTTTAGATAAGTGAGGGGGTCTCAACAGATACTAGAAATTTGATATGCGTGAATAAAATAGATTTTGAGTTACAGGGGGGTCGAATTTGGCCCGAAATGGTTCGTGTAATATAACCCACGGCCGGTGTGTCGCTTTTTTTGCTCGAACTTGGCGGACACACTGCCGTGTGTCTAGATTTGTGTATGCAGCCATTGTGGAGAATCTCACCAAAAACAGATTCCGCTGGGCAAACGTTGGCGAACGTTGTCCTGGCGGAACTTTTTTTAATCCATAGACTTTAGAAGAAAAGAGATGTGTCCGAAAATTAGTGTGTATTTGTGTATAATTCAAAACTCTCAAAACTCAAATTTTTTTATTTCAAATAGGTCTATGAAAGCTCTTTCGAAACGTCAAAGTTAGGTGCACGGTTCCAAAGAGTTGGTCTCATGGAGAAGAACCGGCAAGAAACTCCATGGACACTCTTTTTAAAAGAAAATAAAAATAATTACAAACATACAGTTTTCTATCTAGTCCTGAGAATGTTATACAATCCAAATTGAGCTAAAAATGTATTAATAAATTATACAAAATAATTTTAGTGCAATCGTTACTGGAAAAATAATTGATACAATTCAAAGAAAAAATATATATTGGGTAACCAAGTTATTATATAATGCTATTTGGGGTCTTGCTGGCTTGGGCTTGGCTGGTCTGGGCGGAGGCACTCCCGTGCCCGTGGTCGCCGGGGAAGCCACATGTGCAGAGAAAAAGAAAAAACAATATTAATTTAACGCCAGGCATCACTGTCATTAATGTAATCCTGAATTTTATAATACGCCTTTTTAATCAAAATGTTTTTAACTACATTCTTAAACTTTTTATCCGTGAGATCAAGGATACATTTAGGTAGCTTGTTATAAAAACGTACACAATTCCCTAAGAACGACTTATTTGTTTTTGTTAGCCTAAACTTGGGAACCACTAATTTATGTTTGTTACGTGTATTTATCTGGTGAATGTCACTTTTAACTGCGAATTTATGGATGTTTTTGCGAACAAACATAATATTTTCAAAAATATACAAGGAAGGTAATGTAAGTATATTAATTTCCTTAAAGAATTCTCTAAGTGATTCGCGAGAGCCCATGCCATAGATCGCTCGGATCGCCCTTTTTTGCAAAAACACTGGTGTTTTTGCAAAAACACTAATTGATTATGTATGAATGAAATCAGTGCATGCATAAACTTCGGAGAAATTCAAGTTTCCGCTACGCGAACGTTTGGCCATTAGCTAGTTTTCATATAAAGCGCTTACATAGAGAGCTGTAGATTTTTACATACGTTGTTTTGAATTTGTTTATATTTGTTTAAAAACAGATTTATAAAAGTCGTAGGGTTTAAAGATAAAATATAAACGTAAAATACACTTATTAGGTCTTAGTTCTTAAAGTATGCAGTTTGGGGTCTAGATTTTCACGTTTACACAAACCTTGTAAGTGTCTCCAACATGTTGCCAAGTATCAATGATGTTCCGTTAGTAATTAAAAAGTTATAGGATATTTTACCATGAACAGATCACTGTTTACAAAGCAGTCGAATATCACGACGTTCTAAAGGAATTGCATGGTAAAATGTATGCCAATAATTAGTTTAATCATTCAACTATTCACTTGCAAAATTTCATGTCATTAAATTCAGTAATTAAAGAAAGACAATTATAATACTGACGGAGCATCGAAACCCTACATAATCCGACCAAGTTCGGATAGCTACAAAAAAAGCGGCCGTGCCATATGTCTAAGCAACGTTCTTAACTTGGTAGGTTAGTATTTATTAATATGGTACAATTGCGTACACAAGCGTTAGGAAAAAATAAAACAATTGTATTTCTTGATTGAATTTTTTTTAATAATAATGCTACTATCTACGATAAAAATAAATCTTCAATTAACAAGTACTTCTCTATTTAGATATCCGTGTACAAAAATATTTTTATTATTATTACTTACATAAATTACTTGACTACGTGATTAAAAATAACGTTAATAAACGTTACGTATTTTAACTAAAATGTCGTAGATAGTGGCATTATTATTAAAAAATATATTTTTCATTCAAGAAATGCAATTGTTTTATTTTTTCCTAACGCTTGTGTACGCAACTGTACCATATTAATAAATATACTAACCTACCAAGTTAAGAACGTTGCTTAGACATATGGCACGGCCGCTTTTTTTGTAGCTATCCGAACTTGGTCGGATTATGTAGGGTTTCGATGCTCCGTCAGTATTATAATTGTCTTTCTTTAATTACTGAATTTAATGACATGAAATTTTGCAAGTGAATAGTTGAATGATTAAACTAATTATTGGCATACATTTTACCATGCAATTCCTTTAGAACGTCGTGATATTCGACTGCTTTGTAAACAGTGATCTGTTCATGGTAAAATATCCTATAACTTTTTAATTACTAACGGAACATCATTGATACTTGGCAACATGTTGGAGACACTTACAAGGTTTGTGTAAACGTGAAAATCTAGACCCCAAACTGCATACTTTAAGAACTAAGACCTAATAAGTGTATTTTACGTTTATATTTTTATCTTTTAAACCCTACGACTTTTTATAAATCTGTTTTTTAAACAAATATAAACAAATTCAAAACAACGTATGTAAAAATCTACAGCTCTCTATGTAAGCGCTTTATATGAAAACTAGCTAATGGCCAAACGTTCGCGTAGCGGAAACTTGAATTTCTCCGAAGTTTATGCATGCACTGATTTCATTCATACATAATCAATTATACACAAATACACAATAATTTTCGGACACATCTCTTTTCTTCTAAAGTCTATGGATTAAAAAAAGTTCCGCCAGGACAACGTTCGCCAACGTTCGCCCAGCGGAATCTGTTTTTGGTGAATTTCTCCACAATGGCTGCATACACAAATTTTTATTTACCATACACAATTATAGGACGTCTTACACTAATTATCTGCATAATTAAAATCTTTAAATTCAACAACATTCCGCTGCGCGAACGCACACTCTTATATCTAGTAAAAGTAGGTGACATAATGGGAACAGCCATTTTTTTTGAACTGGTGTACCTAATAAAGTACATACGGTATGTACTTTATTAGGTACACCAATTCAGCTTTACAATTAAGTCACCATCATATGAGCCTGTTTTTTTTATGGGTGCTTACAAAAAGAAAAAGTTTGCAGGTACAGACAAACCTGTACGGGTAGGTACAGATCAGTGCAGGTATAATATTTCAATACAATCCTATTCACTCACTTATAAAGAAAAAGCTTGTAACTTACCTGTTTCTTTATGTAAGCACCCTATCTGAGTACCAGTTGTTTTTCAAGGAGCAACTACCTATCTTTTACCTCCTCTACCCAGTTACCCGGGCAACCCAATAACCCAATACCAACTTCAAAATATAAGTATAGATGTGCTAATATACCCTTTTCTTTATATTCCAGGCAGCTGAAGAAAGTCAATCTGAAATGAATGAGATGGACATTACCTTGCCCAGGAGTTACGTCCGACAGGAGCGCCTGGAAGCTTCAGATAAAAAGAACAGACCATATGCTGTAGACCTCAAGACCCACAGGTTATTGCCGCAGCAAAATAATGAGATTTAGTGCTACTAAAGGTCAACATCAACTTGGAATGTACAATACTGTTTGTAAGAAATTTCTTTCTGCAATGCATACTAGTCTGAATTCTTAGGAAATCGCCTGTTTGATGGTGACTAGGGAACTGGGAAATACAGTTTACCAACCGTGTCCCAGTTGTTGTGTGACCTTGAGACTGGAGCAGTAATGAATTTAATATAATAAATAGTTTCTTGCAATAATTTATGAGATTAGTTATTTTGTTGTAAAAAACTGTTGTGTAATTTATTATAATGAATTTGTAATTATGATTGATTCTATTAGCATAATTTTGTGTGGTTAAATATTTTAAAAAATATTGAAATTATATTGTCCTTTGAATTTTCAAGAATAGATGTTTGTACCCATGTAGTACAAAATTATACTATATCAATACTATTTGTATGGAGGGTAATAATAGGCATAAAAGAAAACAACAATAATCCCTTTTGTATATACATTTATTGTTTTTTTTTTCAATTTTATATTATTGTTTACCAGATATATACTTTCATATAATATAATCATCAATTGTCTATCGAATTATATACAACTTACATTTAGCCTGAAGGTCCTTATGAACAACTACATTGAGTCTTATTATCTAGGTGGAATCATTTTGTTTATATCTAGTTGAACGTAGCCACGTGAAAAATGCAATTTTCACACAAACGTATCGAATCTGATAATATAATTGGGCAAAATAAATGTCAAATAAAAAACTGCAAATGATAAGTTTATGCCCTGGACGTAAAGCAGAAGAAAGTATTGCTTGTCGTCAACACAGTTTGAAAAACAATTATAACTCGACAACAATATTGCAATCAGTCTTTTGGTCTCACCGTTAAATTGTTCTACATTATTTACGTTCTCGTTTACATTGGAGAACAGTCATATCTAGAACTGAAAATTAAAATGACGAAATCTACACTTAACTTTTTAATTGTTGGCATTGTCTAAAATTATTAGTAAACAATATTTTAGTAGATTTTTCAATGTAAATTAGCTTTTACAAAAATATTCTTCAAACCTAACAAAGTTACTTTCGTTAATATTTTACTAACTACAGAGTTATTTTGGCCTGTCAATGCAGCATCTGAAAAAATACTTTTTAAGTAAATGGCAGTTACAATATCGACTGTTAGGCCACTAAAACACCAAGGGAACCCCATAACATGTAGTTAAACTGATATTAACTTAAGGCTTGAAGCCTACCAAAGATACAGCTGACGTTAGTTTTGAAAACAGATATTCTAACGCCACACTTTCAGACTTAAAAAACTGGAGGTCACCTTACAGGTGCTGACAATAAAGTTGTCGAGTTACAAAAAAGCGTATGAAAAACATAAAAAAAGAAACAAAATGAATAATATTTGATCAATTTCTTCCACTTTGTACTATCACTGACCGTTTGCAAGAAATAATAATTTAGGGGTCATACTTTAAGTACATGCCTTGAAGGGTTAATTCTCATAATGTTAGGTATTCGGTTGATATCTGGTGGGTTTCTTAGGAACTTTGGTATTTGGGTATTAGGAGGGTTGGCCTTACTAATTAAATTATATTACAAGTGCTTAATTCAATAATTTTGGATGATAGAATAGGCAAATTGTTCTTTATCATAAAGGGAGAGCAAGATTTTTATTCTTGTCTTATTTAATAAAGAAGCTAAATTGTTCCTATTATATTTAAAATTCAATTTTGCAGATCGCATCATGCAAAATTATTAGATCGCACAATTCTCATTGGTGATGAATGAACGATGGAAATTGCAGATTTTACTATGAAGTAAAGCAAATTGAATCAGTGGGTTTTAGGAATTTCATAACATACAACATAAATTATGAAACCAGCACAAAAATCTCTTTTTGAAAATCAGGACATAAGTTAAAAAAAAAACTATTATTATACTAAAACACCCAATTTGTTCTGAGCTTAATGAACAGTGGTAGTGCTCGACCTATTTTTACTGTCTTTACGATTTTACCGTAAATGCTATCAACATGACTGACACGCTTAAGTAATAAGAAAAATATACGCTATACGACTATCTAACACCAAAGATTAGTAAACAAATGGAGTGTTCACGTGCGAGAGTGGCTTCTGCCGACGAGACGCGTAGGAACCAACGATCCGAAGTATTTTCCCTCCCAGACTTGCCAATCTACGAAGAAATATTCAGATTAACACCCCCTTTGCTTACTTTTAGTGTGGAAGCATCGTCAGTCATGTTAATCTCATTGTACGTGTAAATTACGTGGTGTTGTAAACATATTTTCTTGCAAACGATCTGACACTCCTACCCTAAGTTTGACAGAGCAGACTTACATGACCCCGTGCCGCGCGAACTCCATCTGCAAATAAACAACACCCAAATATCTCGTACAATTAACGGACCTTCGTTTTCATATCACTTGTTACCTCTAAAACATTTTTTTTCCATTTTCATTAACTTTATGAACGTATATCTAATGATATTTGATAACTTACGCAGCCACGATGCGTTGTCCCCGTATCACATCTATGGAGCATACAAAGTTATGTGAGAATCGTATTTTAAGACTTAATACTATTTGATGGATTAAACTTGCCATTTTGTGAATGGACTTAGTGAGGAAGCTTTATAAAATTCGCGAGTGCATATTACAATTTAATGCCATATTAATTTCTACACAGAATAGACCCGTAACTATTATCTGGACATCACATAATTCTCAAATTGGTGTGGGTATCGAACCCACAGCAATCATTGTCGTCAACACGCTAAAATAGTAATTTGAAGACTGTTAGAGCCAACGGACTATTTACCACTAAAACCTGAATCCAGCAAGCTACTCTTGAATCTATGACTAACTGTAAACACTGCTAAGAAGAGATACTCCGAAAATAGATCTGACAAGTTATTTGTTACACTAATTACTTAAAAATATGAAATAGTCTAGTCTATAAAAGTGTAATAAAGTGTTTGATCAACGTGAGTGAAAACTTACGTCAATATATCTGTCTCGCTAGCTCGACCAAATGCTCGATATCGCTGGATCGGCGCGGACTCCCAAATAATATTCTATATTACATCAATATTTGTCATAAATCTAAATTGTATTACTTTAAAACTCGTAAATCCCGCTAGTGGCATATTTGTCCGAGACCTATACCTAAAAGATATGTAAAATATCTATTAGTTTTTGTTCTAAAATACTTTATAATTATTTTGATTAAATAATGGAATTATTTACAAGTGTAATGAATAGAAATTTCGTACGACTTATCTAGTTACACTGCTTTTACCGTGGCAGTCAAATGTGGAGTCCACAAATGGAATATTCATGCGAAAACACTCCATTCGCTACGCAATCAGTGTTTTGAGAACATCAAAATACTCACCATAACGAAACCACCAGTCCAAATGGGCGACAACACCAAAACGTCACAAGTAATTGCACCAAAATTCGAAAACTTATCTTTATCACGGGTTCTTACACACTATAATCACTTAGTTCACTTTAGTTTTACACACGTTTGGTTCTGGTGAGCTTGACGTTGGTTCCGTAGATGAACCTGGTCCGCCACTCCTCGTACTGCTACGTACAAGCAATGGAGTTGGACGTGGATGGGTGGTCGGGCTTGTCGGCAGGCTTGGCGGCCTCGGTGGCTGTGTGCGGGGCGGTCCCGTTGGCCATGTTCACTTCGTACATGTTTGATGAGTTTGAGTCTTCGTTGTAGGATAGGACGCTTACTTCGTCCGTCTATGGAGAGAAACGAAATTCTATATTTTTACATATACAATTAAAACCAAAGCACGTTTATACGTTTTGATGTAGGTGGTCATATTATTTTTGAACAGAATGACAATTTTTTGTCCCCGCAGTACATAGTGCCGGAGGCATATGAAAGCAGGAATTTTTTGGAAAACCCAGCAGGTAGCATAGTAGACTTTCAATAAGTCTTCATCATAACTGTCGGACTCTGCCTTGTACCCGACAAGGCAGAGTCAGACAACCTGTCTTAATTATCAGATTGCCTAGGTAACTAAGCTGAGAAGGGTAGATAGGCAATCGTTGCATATTTCACATTAGGGAGTCTCGAGGAAGAATTTTGAATTCCTGCGATCCCACGCGAGATCCAACGGGTTGGTTTAACGTCTTGTATGCTGCTAATTAGAGATCAATAAAAAATCAATTGTGTCGCACGTGGATTTGCACACAATACAAGGGGTTAAGCCGGTAAGAGGCTTCAAAGAAAAGGCTATACAGGTGGTACGTACGCTGCTCTCGGACAGACGCTTGGTCTTCTTGCTGGGCGCGGGCAGCGGCGGCGCGGGCTCGGGCTTGCGCTTGGTGCCGGACGTGGTCCGCTCGCGCTTCAGCAGCGACGCCGACAGGTACTGGTGCAGCTGCTTGCGACGCACGTGACGGGCCTGAGGAATGTAAATACGGAATATAAGTATAGGTATTTCGTTTTTGACACGTCATTGCACCTAGAACCCCTTTTATGCTAATAGAACAATTTTCTCAACTTTTAGGCCCTTATATTACTGGTGTTTTTTGAGCATTTTCGCTTCTCCACGCGCTTTGCCACTAGAAAAGTCTGCACAGTTTTCTGCATGATAGAAAAAATATTTTAAAGGCTTTGAATACTTCGATTTATAAGTAAGCATAAATATCATTAAAAGTAAATAATGCATCTTCACAGTGATAGTAGCACATAATAAAATCTCACTTATGCTCACACTACAAGTGGATTTATTTTTGTTTATAACAAAAATTCTATAATGTGAAACCTACCTAAATAACTACCCTGATCTTACGTAAAAAAAGGTTAAAATTACCTCAATAGTCATTCCTTCTCTCAACATATTAGTGTTATCGGCTTGATAGTTGACCGCCTTCGTAAAAGACAGTATGTCATACGTCAGATCCACATTCAAGTTAGTCTTCTCAAACACGAGCCCAATGAACCACATAGAACAGTAGTTCGCTATGATTTCACCCTGAAATTAACAAAAATATAAATTAATAACTTGTTACAGTACAGAGATGATACATTCTCTTTGAAGTCCTGTTTGCTGTGGGTAGCAGGTTCGCTTCCCAGCGGGTTAACTTGAGTAGTGTGCTTGAAAATAAAAGGCACACAACAGTTAGGTACAGTTGTATACGGATTTTGTATAGACAGGGCCGGACTTGGGGGTATGAGAGCCCCTAAAAGCCCCACCCTAAATCCGTCCCTGCATATTATATAGACAAGAATTTGAAGTTAAGTTTTTTTTATTCTAGATCATGAACAACATAAAAAACTCACATTTTCATTCTTTTTGACTTCAGGCGCAGTCTCTGAGGGTACTGGTGCTCCTAAAACCAATATATTTAGCAAATTACTCATAGTGAAAAATTACATTGATGGTAGCTGTGTGTTACACGTATATTACAACGGGTCTTTTTCTCAAATAAGTGCAAATGTTCATAGATCAGAGTGGGTAACCTAAATAAAGAGACGATAATTTACTATTATTGAATAGAAATGCAAAAATTGGTTAGAAAATCACTACATGAAGAAAAGTTATAAGTAGGTATGTAACAATGAATTGGCTTTTCTTTCAAGATCTTTGAATCAAAAACTTCTCTTTTGTATTTTATGGGATCCAATCAAGGATCATAATCTTTCTGTGTACCATTTTTTTGTAATAATAAGTTACCTGGCGGCAAGGCGAGCGGTTGTCCGTTATTGGTGTTAAGTGGCACTGAGTTGTAGCATTCGGGATTCACGTGCGCTATCGTTATGTGAGAATTGCGCTCCAATGTGGCTGGAATTAAACAGGAATATTTTTAGATAATAAACGTATCTATATTAATATTATACAGAGGGAATTTGTAACATAAACCAACCCTAGCTAAGTCAGCAATCAAAAACGACCAGTATGTAGTTTGTTTGTACAAAGAGGGCTCTGAAAATACTGAACCGATTTGATAAATTATTTCACTGATAGGTAGCTAGCTACACAATTACCGCGTGATATTGGTTGGTTACCTATACCTATTTCATAGAGGGTGCGAGAGATAATTTATGCAGTACATATGTGAAAAAGAGGGAAACTGATTGTAAATATTACAAAGAGGAAATGTATTTTTATCCCAAAATACATTAAGACAACAAATTAAAGAATTACTGTACAACATGTTTACCTAGTCTACATAGAAATTTTTTAATTTAGTAGGCCTACAAAATTATGAGTAAAACACGTAGATAAAATAATAACACATTGCCTTTTAATGAGGCGCGAGAATTGGGTCAATGACTTGTAAACAGCTGTATAATATACATATAGAACAGGTATATGAGGTCACATTATTTATTCGGTTTTATGTGAATATTGGTATACCTACTTGTTGAAAATTTAATGAAAGTGGGTGTTCTAATTGCAAATATGAGGTCAATAAAAGATATAAATATTAGGGATTGTGTAGCTTCATAACGCGTTCATAACCGGACAAAATATAGCCTATGTTACTCGGCAACAGTGCAGGGCCCCGATTCTCCTAAGTTAATAATGTCAAAATCGAATAGAAATCGAATCGCAATATGATCGTAATAGCAGTTTTAACCATATCGGGCATTCTGCTACTAATAAAAGACCAATCGTATTCGATTGACATTTGATTGGTGTGCGATTGGTCTGCTATTTTGATGATTTTGGTCTATACGGTAGTATGCTGTACAATCATTTTGCAATCGTAAATCATTTGCAGACAAAATGATTCATTATTGAATGACAGAAAAGGATAAAAACGTTTATTTCAAAGAAAAAATAGCGGAATGCCACATACGCTTCAATTAACTTCAATAGTAATCGAGTTGGGATTGGATCTCAGTCGAATCGAGTCGAACGTCAATCGAAGGTCGCTTAAGTAAAATTAGGAGAATCGGGCCCCAGCTCTCTAACAGTGAAAGAATTTGTCAAATTGCTTCAGTAGTTTCGGAGCCAACAAACTGTTGAAATTAATAATCTGTATGACAAAATATTAAAACGTTGTAACTCTATTCAAATATATTTTTAGTCTGTTGAAAACCACAAACATGTTCTAATACAAACATTTTTTCCTGCTGGATAGTATTACTATAGATAACGATCTTTTATCTAAATTCCACAACATAACTCACTAATAAGATGTCTGATCTTGCTCTCAATGAGTCCGCACCACTGCAGCTGGTCATCAGGACTGGCGGAGGAAGCCAGCAGCACTATGAAGTGCTTGTAGCGCGAGAAGAAGTTCGGCGCTTCGAACAGACGCTCCCAGCCGCATTTGCCGAGCATTATCTCGTCTGTTATTGCTAGACCTGTGGGGAAAATAAATTCAATTATATAATATATGGATTAGATATTTGCATTTTGGTAGTTGTTGACGAAAATAAAAAAATATTCTTCCAAATACTTAACATTTTTTGTTGATATTGGCAGTTTTTTTTTAAACACACGCACCTGAATTTCTTATATCGATTGCTGTGACCAACAACAAATTTTATGTATTCTGCCTTTGGGATAATTCGAAAGAGTTTCAGAGGCCTTTTTTGAGACGAGAAATTTAAAAATTAAATAAATGTTCCTTTTAGGAATACCAAACACAGGACAACTCTTGCAAACTTTCCCAAAACACTTGAGGGGTTTTTATCAGCAAGTCATTGTGGCGAGAAAATCATTTGACCATTTCCTTCTTCCCAAACCAAAAGCAAGTTGATAATCAACATCTGGAGAAAGTAAGTTGATCCTCAACTCCTCACCGAGTCTGAACTCCTCCATGATGACCGTCCTGGTGGAGGCGCACACGTTGAACGTGGAGTTCTGCTGCGGGTACGCTGGAGTTATGATCGGCATCAGGTGGAACCGGTCCGAGATGTTCACCTGCGGAGGTAAGGGTGAGTATATGAGTATATTGTGTCAGGTTTTGGCAAACTCACCATCTCTACTTTGTTACATATGTTTATGTATAGTGTTATATCAGATATCTATATCCAATCTATCTATTTATTTGCTTACTAGAGATAATTTATGTAGAATTTTGACAATACATTCAAGTAAAGTCAAATTCTGTTCTCTAGTGCGCAAATCAACAGTTAGATATAAGTTATTGAAAGGAATCCACCGTTAGTTCACCATGTAAATAGTTTTAGTGATGGAATGGTAAATAAATAGTAATTGAATTAGAATTCTCTCCATTTGATAGAAATAAAAATACTAATGTGTAATTCAGGTAGTTAGAACATAATAAATGACGTTGACCTATTAACAATACCTATTAGATACACCGGAAAAGTAGAATAAAAAGAGTAACTAGTTGTCGACCTACAAAATTATACAATTTTCTGTATTCGAATGTATTTAAAACAGCTTTATACACCTACAGATCTGCTTTCTGGATATAGCTTCAAAACATACCGCTGTGCCATCAACACAGTTAGAAGAAGGTAGAAAGACAGATGACTACACATTTTTTCCACAGATTGTAGAACATTCCACAAATTTTAAAACACTCACTCTAGGATCCCAAACAGGAAATCCAAGGTTGACAGAATCCGGCTGCTTCAGCAGAACAGGCTGCGGCCACTTCCATTGACTGAAGACTAGGAAGAACTTGTGCACCAGAGTGGCTGGCAGTGCGTTGGGGTACAGTTGGCAAGTTCGGGCTACCAGCATGGCCCAGGAGACACCGCCCAGGTAGCCTAAAGTGTTGGAGTATATGCCGTGGCCTGCGGGGTGGGAAATAATTATAAGTGATAGAAAATTTGTGTATGATTGAATAAATTTTTAAATTAGATTGGTAAAGGAAACTTTATGATAAAAGAAAACAATGGCTTACAAACTAAAACTCAATATTGAATTCGTATTATTGATAAGTTCTGTTTTGGTAGACTATGAAACAATGTAACAAATTGTATCTCCTAAGTTCCTTTGGTAAAACACTATGTATAGCTTTGGGAGTCAATATGCAAATCTGATAATTTACGAAAGTCTTTTTGTTTACTACACAGTCATCCTCCGAGCCTTTTCCCAATCACGTTGGGGTCGGCTTCCAGTCTAACCGGATTCAGCTGAGTACCAGTGCTTTACAAGAAGCGACTGCCTATCTGACCTCCTCAACCCAGTAACCCGGGCAACCCGATACCCCTTGGTTAGACTGGTGTCAGACTTTCTGGCGTCTGACTACCCGTACCGACTGCCAAGGATGTTCACTGACAGCCGGGACCTACAGTTTAACGTGCCATCCGAAACACAGTCAATGGTGTCTAAGATATACTTAGAAAGTACATACAAACTTAGAAAAGTTGCATTGGTACTTGCCTGACCTGGGATCGACCCCGCGCCCTCATACTTGAGGTTGGTCCTTTACCCACTAGGCCACCACGACTTCACACACTGTGAAGTTGTGTGTGTGTGTTGTTTACTACACAGTGACGGTAAGTAATCAGGTAAGTATGTGATTCAGTGTTTCACATGAACTTAACTAAAGACTATCCATCACCTTTCGTCTACATTTCGTCAACCACACCGGACCAAACCTATAAAATAAAACAAGATATTACTTACGTTTAGCCCACAGCTTAATAGCTCTAAGCGTGAGCCTAAAGTTGTTGATATTTGGCACGAGACGGAGTATCTCGTCAGTCACGCGACACCCGTTGAGGGACCGCACACATTTCTGGTCTAAATTCTTTAGCAGCATATCGTCGCGTAAGTCAAATGAATCTGTGAAACAAGAAATAGGATTTTATAGGTGGTAAATTAAACCTTAAATATGAGGAATAGAGTAGAAAATTTTTGTTGAGACCGAAAGCAAAGCATATAGTTTGGCTTGATCATAAATAAAAAGACCTTTAATTTGTCTTAAGTTACAGTGAGCTATTTATTTATCTATGATCAGTATATATCTTGAGTTTGTTGGTGATGTATAAAATAAATAAAAAAGCCTATAGTTTAATTCTAATGTATGTATGCATGTATAAGTAATTCTAAGTACATGTAATTTATTTATATTTGTTGGTAGTAAGGCAAATGAAATGTGTAAAAAGATATAATTAGGGATATAAAATCATAATTTCTAGAGTTTATGGTTAATAACGAATGTACAAGCTGGCTAACTAATTTCAAAATCAATAAAATACAAAGTTACGTCGGAATCAACAAAAAAAAAACTTTTGCAAGTAATTCAGTAAAGTTCAAACGTACAGATAACAAGAAATAAACTATTCTTTGATGGTTCATCTACCCAATAATTAACTTTGGTTACATGATACAACAATGGTTTCTGTAGCAGCTTCAAGTACCGTATTTCCGGTTAAACTCTAATCCCTCTTGATAAGTTTTTGTCAACAAGGAAGTATTTTTCACTGGGATGGGAAGTATTTATTGTGTAAATAGAAAGAATGTTTGCTTGTGTGCGTGTGAGATGACGGCAAATAGAAGAGTATGGAAGAAGAAAACATGCTGCGCCGACCCTAAGTAAAATTGGTATAAGGGCAGGATGATGATTATTTTTTTTATAGATTGCCATAACAAGAGAGAGAACAAGAAAAGTTCAAAACATCAGTAAGGGGAAGGTTTACACCTTTCACAAAGACATTCTGGTTACACCCATTTGGGCTACTTACTTCTTTTGTGATGGTAAAAAAAGTATAAAAGAAGATTACATCTTACGATACGGGCAGGGGAATAAAATAACTTTTACCAGCAAAGGGACATAATAAGGTGATGATAAATCCACAAAGAAATGCGAACATTAAAATTTTGTCGCCCTATCTACATAAAAGGATTGGCCTTGAAACCTTGAGCAGACAAACACCTAGGTAGGTATTTAAAAAACAAACTGGTTTTCAGTAAGTATCGAATATTGTAAATACCTGGCATTTGACCTCCATTATACATGGGTCATTGTGACTCTGTATTTTAAGTTTTTTGCATACCAAAGATAATAAGTGACTCATTTCAGTTCGAACGTTGTATGGCTAAAATATTGATGTATTATTTTTGTGAAATACAGATCATTTATGAATTATTATGCTTAGGTATTGTTGATTTTATTTGTTAGTTCCATCATCTTAATAAATATGACCTATTATAGTTTTTTTTTATTTCTTCTTAAAAAGTATTTCTGTCGCAATTTACGTGAATGTGACAGAGAAAGAATGCTATGCATACTTATAGTATCCTATATAATAGAAGTATACATTACAGACTTTTTTAACTGTAGACTGCTTTTACAGTTTTGTGGGACATTGTAATTAGTTCTTAAGTTTACTGTGTATTTTTCTTATCAATAAATAACCTTCTTGGCGAAGCTTAGTTCTTCCTATTAGTATTACTTGACGCAACTTATTGTGGGAACAAAGTGCTAAGTGTTTTCAAACAGTTATCGTCATACAATGAATGACGTTGAACTGGTGAATAGACGTCACTAGAGCATAATATTGTTATAAGTACCTATCTTATCTCTGTTTACATACGTTACTTGTTATATGTTGTTATTAAACAGGGATCCCCGATTTGTAATGTTATTTTATTTAAGGTATCTCTTGATTGGTATAGTCATGCAAATGAAAAGCTTGCTTAATTTTAGCCAGACCACATAAATGATGTGTATATGGCAACCACCTTATTATAAAGCGTGGTCTTAAAAAAACGTCGTTTTAAACTTTCAAAAATATAGCACTAAAGTCGTCCTTTTTATCTGCGTTTTATAATAATGGCCCATTAAATTAAATACCCCTACATCTTAGCCGATGTAAGGGTATTTGATGGACGGTTATTTCACAGCTGGTTAGTGTTTAGTTTTCTTTAAAGGAAATAAGTGCAAGATTCGCATTTCTGAAGTGAGAAAATAAGGACACCACGAGCATTTACTTTTTAACGTTTTGTTAAAAAATAATAACCATAGGAATCATTCAAATGCCCATACCTGGTATCTCTTTGAGCGCCAACCTGGCGAACAGCAAATCAATCTCAATTCCGTCAAAGTTCATCTTGATGACCGGCACAAATGCGTCTTCTACTGCTCTCAAATCTTTTACCTGTACAACAAACAAATAATAATTAAATTAAGTAACAACGGAAATTACAATTATTCCTTGCTGAGATGAATTGTATTAAAATTGCATTATGTTTAAAAGCTCTATCATTACAAAGTCTCGTCAAATAAGTTTGCCTCTCTGAAGTTAGTTTATCATGATTGCACAACAGTTTAACAAAGTCATTTGTTGAGCCCAATTTCAATAATTTTATTTATTTATTAGCCTAGTGTTACACAGGTGTGATTATTTTCTGCTATGAGGTTGACATAAAAATAGCATTATAATGACAAACTAGACTTTTCGGTCATATTTAATCGAGAGGAAAATGGAAATAATACTTAAAATGCATTTATATGCATGAATATGTTACAAAATTCAAAAGATACTATCTGAAAAGTAACTCTAAATTATTCTTCCTTTAAAAAGGAGCATTATCCACGAATACGTTTAGCGTCGGGCCCCATTCACGAAAACAGCGGAAGTGGGGTGCCGGGATCATAATGCGTGCATTTTGTTATATAAATAAACAAGCGCTCACGCCGGCAGACGGAGACAATATTGCGTGTATTTCTGTGAATATACCGGCAATATGGATATGGAAAGAATGTCAACTTAAAACAAAGAAACGAAGCCTTGACTTTAAATCAGAAAAAAGTAGGTATTTAGTCTTACTTCATAAATGGGTTATGTAACGCTATTCTTGAAATCGTTCGAAAAGTTCCTGATATTAGAGCTTTCATATAATCAGTATAAATATAAATATAGATGTACTAAATCTCATCCATATCAAATCAGCTGTTTTTGAAGAGAGTAGGTAATAACATCAAACATACGTAAATACCTTTGGGGAGGTTTAAACGTACCCTTAGTTACAGTATTATATTAACAGGTATTTAATACATAAGTGTATTTTTCACTAACTACGCAAAAACACAACATTTCACAGGACTTTTAACATTCAAAGTTTGTGAATATTTCACTCAAATGAAGCAACACAGAACTTTGTAATATAATTTTCAAAGCTTAAGTTCTGACTTTGAAAGTCTTCAGAGAACACGTTTTGTAATGTTTAAGAAATTATTTACGTTTTAATTAGGAAAACGTTTCAATTTCGACAAGATTCTAGACTGAATTATAATATTCAGGTCTGTTGGTTGTTTGCTATTTGTCCCCATACAACATAGCTAAACATTAATTACAATGCCGGATTTTGACCCAGACTTCACCAGAGCGAAGCGGAAAGAGGTTTTAAAACTAACTAAAGATTATTACATCATTTATGACAATATTGAACATCGATATTTCAACATCTCGTCCAAACTCTTGTTTTTTCAACACTTCCTTAATAAATCTTTTATTCAATTTAAAACCTATCCAATTTCTTATTAGAACGCCTAATATAGATAGAGGATCTTATGTATCTGAAGTCTCAAAGATTTCCCTTGGCTACGAAAGACGCCTATAAATGCATCCTCAACTTGGAGGGTCTTTTCTTAAGTTCCTACTTAAAGCCATAAGCATCAATCATAACACATTTTGAATACACAATCTTATTTTTACTAGGATATAAAACTCAATAAAAAAATATATATATTTTTTACAAACCTGTGGCTGCAACTTGAGCAGATCGTAGAAAGATGCGAAGTAGTCAATCCGGTCGATGTGACGCGGGGCCACGCACAGCGCGTCTATGTCAGCACCTCTGTGGTGCACCTGTGGTCAAATATCGTAGTTTTATTAAGTTTTATTGGAACAATTGTATTTCACGATTATAGGGGAAATATACCAGCTATATTCAGTCTTAGACCGTATAGAGAAAGAAAGCTGATAGCCGGTCGGCGTATCCATTCTAGTAACAGTTAAATACAAAAAGGAAGCAGATTGACATAACGTGAAGAAAATGTACCTGTTACCAGAATAGACCAGCTTTCTTGTAGTACACGCCATACGGGCTAAAGCCCAAACTCAACTAAAACCGAGAATAGCAAAGCGCGGCAGAGGAGATTTTAAACAACCACTCAATGGTATTGTTGAGCGAAGAAATTCTATTGGTTGTTTAAGAACTCCGCTCTACAATGCTCGTCCCCGCTTTGGTAGACTCTGATCCTACGGCAGCCGCTAATATGACGAAACGCAGGGTAAAGCGTTCACTGTCTATATCATTATAGCCATTGTTCTCATTGAAACAGTAAAAAATCAATCAACGCTAATACCACACGTTGTGGTTTGAAATCTTATTTCAATGAAGAGAAGGTCGATAATAGTTTGTCGCTCTGCCATAAATATGCCAGTGATTAAAGTTAAAACACCCTTACTATTAGATCGAAAGGCCTTATTACTAAAGTAAATCAAACAAAAATTCTAACTAAAATCACTTTTTAGCCAAGAACTTGGAAGTCTCTTGGAAACAAATGACTTACTGAAGGAAAACATTATGAGGTAACCTGGACTTTAAATTGTATTTTATTAACGTTTTCATACCTTTTATATTCTCATAGATCTAATACTCGCAAATGGGACTGTATTTCAGTTGAGCATAACTCAATAAATGTAGTCTTTACATTAATAATTTTAGCATACTTTTTGCAATGTAAGTGTTTTGCGGCCGATGTAATATGCGCATATTTCTTATACATACATGGAGGGCACCTTCAATTATTACAAAGTGTGCAGCCAGAGTTTTATTTGTGATCGTACTATACAATGTGCATTTGAATTATTTGTATTGTACGTCAATATGTTCAAAGAGGTGCACTAATCATTTCGACACTGACAGAATAAGTACTGAAGTACAGAAGCACTTTCTATCTTCACTTTTAAACCTGGTTTAAAAATGAGAAAAGAGAAGACTTTTCAAGATAGCACTTTGTATTAAGTTGCTTTATTTTCTACTGCTAAATCATATGAGAAGAAAAAGATGGTAGAATTGGGACGCTAATCGCATGAACATTGGCTAAATCCTATGAAGAAACATTTTTGTTAAATGGACGATCTTTAATGTTGACATTATACTTGAAAGCCATCAATAAAATGTTATGTGAACAAATTGGTTTTATTTTAAAATCGTAACGTTTAATGTCAGGTTATGAACAAATAAACTCTGTTTATGTAAATAATAGTTACATGTTATTGCATTTTATTTATTTATAGCTCATAATAAATGTTCACATAAATCTTTGGTTATATGAGAATTATGTAGGTAATAATTCAATTACCTTTATTATTAATAATGATCTAACACTTTTAAGTAACAGCAGGGTCAATTCATCATAAAGTAAAGCAAGACTTGGCTAGTCAAAATAAGATGTAACTTACTGAATTGTTAAGACTATATTTTTGGTAAGATCCTTTAGAGCAGTGTTCCCAAAACACAAAGTCTCACATAAGGAACTTGATCAGATTCTTAAAAAACATGATAAATAATTATCTTAATGAGGACATAATAAAAAATGCATCTAGACGTGCCAATTTACACATAACTATTAACACAGTGCCAAACTTACCCCAAGCCGATAAGATCCAAAAGTATAAATATTGCCACCAACAGTATCAGCAACACTCGGCGGCATGTTCTTCCTCATGGATTCTTCTCTGATCCATTGCCTCACCAGCCGATGCAGGGACCCCAGTACTTCCATACGGTGATGCATCTCTTGTTCAGACTCAAACACCCCATAAGGGACCAGGGACTCCTTCAACTCAGCTGTTTTTTCAATATCAATGGGCTTCGGACCTGTGCAAGGGAATATAATACTTTTGTGTGATGTTTTAGAGTTCATTATGCCCTGGCAATATTATCGAACTGATTTGTTTATCAACATAGGGAGATCTTGGCAGATTTGTTTTTATTCAAGTTCATTTTGTTTATGTCTAGCTCTCACTAATGATGTGAAAACCTTCAAATAAAATAATTATTAGAATGATATGAAAATTGAGGGCATAATTAACCTTCTATTAGTTGATAGTGTCACAGTTAATTTGATATGTAAACGCTGGCTAAATATTTTGACCTTGTTAAATGATAGGCTTTGGAATGAAAACTGAAAAATGTTGGCTTTCATAAACTATGATACAATAAATTGTGTCTAAATAAACTAGTCTCTTTAGACAATGTTCAAGTTTATGAAAGGATAAAGCGTTTTCACCTAAGACAAATAACATCTGATGCAATATTTTCCTACAATGCTCATTGTAAAAGTAAATAAATATCATACAAACCTGCCATAGAAATAGCAGAGGTCATTCCCAACGTCTTCAAGTTTTGCTGATTCTGGTGCTCATTAGCCTTCCCCGCATTGTTGGGGATTGGGGCGTTGCTGTGCGAGTACTGCGACGCTGGCCACATCTTGGACATACTATGTTAACTTCTCTAGAAATATAACCGCTTACGGTACCTACTAGCTTATGGTACTAGGTGGGGCTCATTTATATAAAAATGCTCTCCTCTCGGACAACTGCTGGGGTTTAGGTAAACGGTAAGATAATCTGTAACAAGGTTTTGCAAAGTTAGGCATCAGCTGATTTGTAGCCTTTATTTTCTTGTCATTTATTTATTTTCAAACATATTATTTACATTTTTAAATATTAAATATAAAAATAAAAAACATTTAAAAATATAAAAAATAGGTTGCCACCGATATCGGGCACAGGGTCCAAGGTACCGGTGGTTAGGGTCCCAGAGACAGAAACCTCCTCACAATACGTGCCGTATCAAGGAGTACTGCCTTCTGAATCAGTCCTTTGATCCAGCCGCCCAACGAGAGCCTCCTGAGGTGTTCGTCGAGGCTCTTGGTAGCCTTTATAATTATTATGATTGCGTGAGTTTCCCTGATTTGAATTTTTTTTAATAAGAGTGTAAATCACATAATGTTACTTTAGATAATATTTATCCTTAGTAATATTTCAAGTTACATGACATGTAAAAAGACCATTACAGAATCAGAGAATAATAATCTCAAGTATTGGAATGGAGTTTGAATTTTCCTTGCTAATGATTGATTGCTGTAAAAATGAATTTCCTTGTTTATTTTTGTTACATTTCCAGTTAACATTAGAACTAACTGTAAATATTATGGTAGTTATTATTTTACTCATATCATTAAAAACATAGTGTCATTGTCTTCCAAGGTTCATTGACAAACTAATCAAATGTAAATATTTTGCTTGTAAATAAATAATGAAGCGAAAGAATCTATACTACAGATGCGTGGAGTTATATATTGTTAGAATTCAAAGCCGTCGTGATGCGTAAGCAAAAATCGAACTTTTAGAAAGCACTATACTATTTGTGGACTCAAAACGGGGTTCGTTCACCTACTTTTTATTGCCGTCTTTATTTAGCGACAACGCGACCACATAACTTACATTAGCACATTTTAATCTAGAAAGCAACGAACAATCGCTACTAAAGTTAAACTAATAAATAAGAAAAAACATCCCGAGACGTTACTCGCTAACAACAGATTCGTGGAAGTATTCTTTTGTTGTCTGAACGTACTAAGGTCACAACTTATGTAAATATGACCCTCGCTTATATCTGAACCTTGAATATCAATGCAAAATCGCTAAGAAAACATTACGATACATAATCTTAACACTTATCACGAAAAACATAAAGAAAACGAATACGCATTAAAAAGCTCACGTTGCCCTGAGCAGATTGTTATTACGTTACCGAGCACTTTATTGTGCGTAAACATTGATTGAACACTTCGTACTCACCAATTTATTATATCATCCGTCCCAATCTGCAATATTTTACACATGCAGTTATTGGAAATCATAATAAAAGAAAGAAACAAACATTTAATTTCCAAACAAGCACCCAACAGTCGCCAACAACAAGGCAGCCATTTTTATAAAGATGGCGCTAATAAAACTTGCCCACACAAAATATTCATTTAATTCCAGTGTTTTTACAGTTAAAAACTTTAATGGTACAGATTAAAAATGAAATAAATGCAAATTAAGCAGATTTATAAAGTAATGATTACTTTTTCTTGACATGTAAGTAATGGTAATCTCGGTAAATTATACAATTAAAAAATAATGCCAAATGAAATAAAGGCTCACTGACTGTTGTTTACGATATTTTTCACTTCTTTGCAATAACAAAACGCTTATGGGTGCGTTCGAAGATTTAAATACTCGTCAGTTTTGCGCATGCTCCATTGGCAGTTTTTTCAGTGACGTATCACAAAACTCCGTTGAACTCGTTCACATATCACTATCTCTTTTCATGTGCTGCCAAAAGAAAGGGATTGATAGAGAGCCGGTTGATGTTTTCGTGTCAGCCTTGTGCCCATTTACGAGGAGTAGGTAAAATCCGCCATCTTGAGAGTGAATTCAAGAATGTGAGGACTTTTAGCGGAGTTAAGTGAATTTCTTTAGTAATTTTATTATTAAATGGATTTATATTTGTCCACCACGCGATTTCGTACCCTTTATACGAGCCGGTGGCATTGACGAAAACACTTTGCGCGTCGTTATAAAGCTTAAACGCCGAATTCCTTGATAGTGTTTATGTGACAGGAGAAGACACCGTAAGCTTTCTAATAGTTTTTTGCGTGTCTATTTCCGTTTTCCATCTCGACGATCGTTAACATATACGTGAAAGTGAAATAGGTATCGCGTATCATTACACAGTTTTCGTTATAGGGCTTCGCGATGTTTTTTTCTGGTCGAAAATGCGGTTAGATGGGCGTTGTTGGTCGGCGATCGGTGGAGTTAAGTCGGGGCCTGTGTCGGCGTCCTGGTGAGGGCCTGGGCCGGTCGGGCGGGCTGAACGCGCGGCCGCCGCGGAGGATGCAAACGGCGCGGGTGGGCTAGCAAGGTGTTAAGTGTTTGAACTGTGTGTTATTGTGAAAATGTCGACGACTATGAGGCCTACACTCCAGACTGTCCCGGAGTCGTTGCCGGCGGACCACGTGACGGCCCCAGCGCCGGCCCCCGCGGCTACCACCACCGCAGCTGCACCCTCGCAGCCGAGGCACCCCCGGCCTATGTTCAAGGTAAGTCCACATCTGTTTTGGTTCCCCAGTCATCGCGCAACACGACTGCCGATAAACAAATCCGATAATAAACACATCAAGTGCCTTACATAACAGTTTTTATCAGAATGAAAACTCATTTGTGTACATATTGTTTGGCCAGTCTAAACTAATAGTTGGACCTTTTGTTTTTTTAATTATACACACACAGATATTGCCACATTCTTATCAGAGGAATATTTGTACTAGAGATAAAGTTGGATTAATTTATGGTAGTACTCTGGTAATCTGTAGATTGTGTTCCAGCCACATATGAATTAATTATTGTGTAAAGCAATAGTACCCCAGATAGCCTAGAAAGTGTGATCAGCGTAGCATGCCATATATACTGTAAAAATACTACATGAAATAAATTATTTTCTATTTGTTATTAATTGTTTTACTAGCTTTGAATTATTGGTTAAAGTTAAGTTTGAATGTATTAATGTAGAATGATGCTAGCATCTCATGAGCATCATTATACATTTAATTCTGACTGAAAATACCAAGACTCCTTCTTAATTATCCATTAAATAAAGAAACGAAATCATATTACTGCAAGCTATATTAACTTAACACACTCTCATTCATGTAACATATTACCTACTTAACCAGAATAAAAAAATAAATGAAATAAAACTCCCAACAAGGTGACTTCGAGTTTCAAAATGAATAAAAAAGTGGGTAGTGCACTTCTGGTTGCAAAACAATGTGGATGATTACTCATTCACATTACTTATCTCTTTATATTGTGTTTCATAAAAACCAGGGCTTTTGTTTGATTATCAACTGCCCTAGACAATTTACTGAGTCATGGAAATACTGTCAGTGTGTTTTAAGTACTTACAATAATGCATGATATGACAGCATAAGGTTTGCATCAATCATTTCTGGATTTAGTCCAGTAGTTCTATACAGATTGGTGGACTGAAAACAAAATCATGTTTTGGTAATTATCTCTGACCATTAAAAGATCTATTAACTTAAAAATAAAACTTGGTTCTTTTATTTGTAATTTCATGATGTAAATCTCCTTTAAAAATCGTAGATTCTATTAAAAAGTTATATGGTTGGATGAACACAATAGTTACTATTATTTATCATGCACATTCATAACACATTTCAGTTATAATTTAGCTAGAAAAGTAGAAACTAACAGTATAGGTAGGTTTATAATACATTTTGGATCAACCATTTGTTCATTAATTTAGGTTTCTTTGATAATACTGTATTTATTGCATTTTTTAACTATGGATAGGTAAAGATAGGTTACAATATAGTCATCATCTTCCGAGCCCTTTTGCCACCTACAGCTGTACTAAATTGTATGTTCCCAACACATACTTTGGTTTCACATTTCTGTTAGCTCATCTTCACATTATAATAGAATAGAATAGAATAAAATCATTTATTTGCTATAAACATGTGTAAACATTCATACAGGTGCATGTAGTAGTAATGATGAGATTGCACTAATTTATAGTTTACATAATCAATCTCATAGCAAAACCAAACCTTATCAATATAATTATGGTACAAAGAGTAACTTTATAAGTTACTTCATACAAACATGAACAGTTAAATAAACATTGAAGTTAATATAATACAAAATAAGTAACAAATGTACTTATTCAATTCTGTTTAATTTTGTGTACTCAGAATAAATATTGGGTATATAAACTTCAGTTCAATCAATCAGTACTGTCTGATTTGATATTGTTTAACTTACAAAATTCTTAGTTTTTTATTGAAGAAATTTTGACATTCATAAAAGAACATTATGGCCAATAATATTGAGAAAAATAAAAGATTGGTTAAAAACAAATAATTTCCATGTTGGATACAATATGACATTAGAAAGATTCATAACAAATAAACTACTCAAGCATTAACCACATAATAAAAACTATGTGGTGTTATGAAAATGGACATTGTCACCATTACAAAAATAATA